>NW_027512527.1:1813827-2116131 GCF_048772815.1 Callospermophilus lateralis | reverse complement strand
CCTTGTAACAGAGACCCTAGAGAAGTAGCTATTGCCTTTCACCATGCAAGGCACAGTGAAGGTACCATATATGAGAAGATGTGTCCTCACTGGTCAACAAATCTGTTGGTGCATTGATCTTTGACTTTCTAGCCTCAAGAACTTTCAGATAAATTTTGTTGATTCTAAGATATTCAGTTTATAGTATTTTGTTATAGCAACCTCAGAGATAAGGGGGGTGGGGAGTGGAAAGAGCAGGCCCAGAGAAGATGTATGGTGGTCATAACTGAAGTCACAGCCTTGCAGTTGATGGTCATTGTACAAATACAAAAAAAAACAGGCAATTCCTTGGGACAACTATGGATAGAAAAATGAACAGAAGTCATGACAGAACTCACTTGGCTGGAAAAGGGAAGGTTTTTTTTTATTTTTTATTTATTTTTTTATCCATAAAGAATAAGCACATTGTACTTCTTTTCTGTTTTTCTTTTTTCAAATTTTTTTTTAGTTGTATATGGACCCGATATCTTTATTTATTTATTTCTATGTGGTGCTGAGGCTCGAACCTAGCGCCTCACACATGCGAGGCAGGTGCTGAGCTATAGCGCCAGCCCTGTTTTTCCTTTTTTTTTAAGTTACTATGGCTAGCATTGGGCTTCACTATGGCTTCCTCCTAGGTGCTTTTTTTTTCTTTTTGTACCAGGGATTGAACTCAGGGATACTTAACCACGGAGGCACTTCCTAGCCCTTTTTTGTATTTTACTTAGAGACAGGGTCTCACTGAGTTGTTTAGGGATTCACTAATTTGCTGAGGCTGATTTTGAACTCATGATCCTCCTGCCTCAAGCCTCCTGAGCTACTGGATTACAGGTGTGCACAACCACACCTGGACTCCTAGATTCTTTTCTATGTATTATAATAAATTTAGCTATGAAGTGTCAAGAGAGTGTAATGATGTAACTAACATTTATATAGTGCTTTACCTTAGAAAATGCTTTGACTCATTTTTTTTGCTTTTTTTAAATTTTATTCATCTTTCATACATTTTATTCATGTGAGTTATGCTTTTCCATTTTTACCCCAAATACAACTTGCAGAATCACACCAGTAATACATTCACAATGTTTACATAATGCCATATTAGTGACTGTTGTATTCTGCTGTCTTTCCTATCCCCTACTATCCCCCCTCCTCTCCCCTCCCATCTTCCCTCTCTACCTCATCTGTTGTTGTTCCATTCTCTGCCTCCCCCCATTTCCCCTCACAACCTCATATATGTGATTTCGTATAACGATGTGGTTTTCCTTCCATTTCCATGCAATTTCCCTTCCCTCTCCCTTTCCCTCCCTTCATTCATCTCAGTTTAATGTTAATCTTTTCCTCATGCTCTTTCCCCCTGTTCAGTTCTTAGTTGCTCTCCTTAAATCAAAGAAGACATTTGGCATTTGTTTTTTAAGGATTGGCTAGCTTCACTTAGCATAATCTGCTCTAATGCCATCCATTTCCCTGCAAATTCCATGATTTTGTCATTTTTTAGTGCTGCATAATACTCCATTGTGTATAGATGCCACATTTTTTTATCCATTCATCTATTGAAGGGCATCTAGGTTGGTTCCACAGTCTAGCTATTGTGAATTGTGCTGCTATGATCATTGATGTGGCAGTGTCCCTATAGTATGCTCTTTTAAGGTTCTCAGGGAATAGTCTGAGGAGGGCGATAGCTGGGTCAAATGGTGGTTCCATTCCCAGCTTTCCCAGGAATCTCCATACTGCTTTCCATACTGGCCGCACCAATTTGCAGTCCCATCAGCAATGTACAAGTTTACCCTTTTCCCCACAACCTTGCCAGCACTTATTGTTGTTTGACTTCCTAATGGCTGCCAGTCTTACTGGAGTGAGATGGTATCTTAGGGTGGTTTTGATTTGCATTTCTCTGACTGCTAGAGATGGTGAGCACTTTTTCATGTACTTATTGATTGATTGTATGTCCTCTTCTGAGAAGTGTCTGTTCAGGTCCTTGGCCCATTTGTTGATTGGGTTATTTGTTATCTTATTGTTTAATTTTTTGAGTTCTTTGTATATTCTGGAAATTAGGGCTCTATCTGAAGTGTGGGGAGTAAATATTTGTTCCCAGGATGTAGGCTTCCTATTTACTTCTCTTATTGTTTCTCTTGCTGAGAAAAAACTTTTTAGTTTAAGTAAGTCCCATTTGTTTATTCTTGTTATTAACTCTTGGGCTATGGGCGTCCTATTAAGGAATTTGGAGCCTGACCCCACAATATGTAGATCGGAGCCAACTTTTTCTTCTATCAGGTGCAGGGTCTCTGATTTGATATCAAGCTCCTTGATCCATTTTGAGTTAACTTTTGTGCATGGCGAAAGAAAGGGATTCAGTTTCATTTTGTTGCATATGGATTTTCAATTTTCCCAGCACCATTTATTGAAGATGCTATCCTTCCTCCATTGCATGTTTTTAGCCCCTTTATCAAATATAAGAAAGTTGTAATTTTGTGGATTGGTTTCTGTGTCCTCTATTCTGTACCATTGATCCACCTGCCTGTTTTGGTACCAGTACCACGCTGTTTTTGTTACTATTGCTCTGTAGTACAGTTTGAACTCTGGTATCGCTATACCTCCAGATTCACACTTCTGCTTAGAATTGTTTTTGCTATTCTGGGTTTTTTGTTATTCCATATAAATTTCATGATTGCTTTATCTATTTCTACAAGAAATGCCGTTGGGATTTTGATTGGCATCGCATTAAACCTGTAGAGAACTTTGGGTAATATCGCCATTTTGATAATGTTAGTTCTGCCTATCCATGAACAGGGTACATTTTTCCATCTTCTAAGATCTTCTTCTATCTCTCTCTTTAGGGTTCTATAGTTTTCATTGTATAAATCTTTCACCTCTTTTGTTAGGTTGATTCCCAAATATTTTATTTTTTTTGAGGATATTGTGAATGGAATGGTTTTTCTCATTTCCATTTCAGAAGTTTGTTGCTGATATACAGGAATGCCTTTGATTTATGCGTGTTGATTTTATATCCTGCCACTTTGCTGAATTCATTTATTAACTCTAGCAGTTTCTTTGTAGACCCTTTTAGGTCTGTTAAGTATATTAACATGTCATTCGCAAATAGCGATAATTTAAGTTCTTCTTTTCCTATTTTTCTGCCTTTAATTTCTTTTGTCTGTCTGATTGCTCTGGCTAGTATTTCAAGAACTAAATTGAATAGAAGTGGTGAGAGAGGGCATCCCTGTCTAGTTCCAGATTTTAGAGGGAATGCCTTCAGTTTTTCTCCATTTAGAATGATGTTAGCCTGAGGCTTAGCATATATAGCTTTTACAATGTTGAGGTAAGTTCCTGTTATCCCTAGTTTTTCTAGTGTTTTGAACATAAAGGGATGCTGTACTTTGTCAAATGCTTTTTCTGCATCTATTGAGATGATCATATGGTTCTTATCCTTAAGTCTATTGATGTGGTGAATAACATTTATTGATTTTCGTATATTGAACCAGCCTTGCATCCCAGGGATGAATCCTACTTGATCATGGTGTAAAATTTTTTTGATGTGCTTTTGCATTTGATTCGCCAGGATTTTATTGAGAATTTTTGCATCTAAGTTCATTAGAGATATTGGTCTATAGTTTTCTTTCTTTGAAGTGTCTTTGTCTGGTTTTGGGATCAGGGTTATGTTGGCCTCATAGAATGAATTTGGAAGAGCTCCTTCTTTTTCTATTTCTTGAAATAGCTTGAAAAGTATTGGTATTAATTCTTCTTTGAAGGTATTGTAGAACTCTGCTGTATACCCATCTGGTCCCGGGCTTTTCTTAGTTGGTAGTCTTTTGATGGCCTCTTCAATTTCTTCTTTTGTTATTGGTCTGTTTAAATTGTGAGTGTCTTTCTGACTCAATCTGGGCAGATCATATGATTTAAGAAATTTATTGATATCTTCACTATCTTCTATTTTATTGGAATATAGGGTTTCAAAATACTTTTTAATTATCTTCTGTATTTCTGTAGTTTCTGTTGTGATATTGCCTTTTTCAACCCGTATGTTAGTAATTTGCGTTCTCTCTCTTCTTCTCTTCGTTAGCATGGCAAAGGGTCTGTCGATCTTATTTATTTTTTCAAAGAACCAACTTTTAGTTTTATCAATTTTTCAATGTTTTTTTTTTGTTTCAATTTTGTTGATTTCCACTCTGATTTTAATTATTTCTTGTCTTCTGCTATATTTGCTGTTGTTTTGTTCTTCTTTTTCTAAGGTTTTAAGATGTAGTGTGAGTTCATTTATTTGTTGCTTTTTTCTTTTTTGAGGAATGAACTCCAGGAAATAAATTTCCCTCTTAAAACTGCTTTCATTGTGTTCCATAGATTCTGGTATGTTGTGTCTGTATTGTTGTTTATCTCTAGGAATTTTTTTATTTCCTCCTTTATATCTTCTGTAACCCATTGATCATTCAGTAACATATTGTTCATTTTCCAGGTGATGCAGGATTTTTCCTTCCTTCTTTTATCATTGATTTCAAGTTTCATTCCATTATGGTCAGATATGGTACATGGTATTATCTCCACACCTTTATATTTACTGAGAGTCACCCTATGGCATAATATATGGTCTATCTTTGAGTAGGATCCATGTGCTGCTGAGAAGAATGTGTATCCACTTGATGACGGTTGATATATTCTATATATGTCAGTTAAGTCTAGGTTATTGATTGTATTATTGAGTTTTATAGTTTCTTTGTTCAGCTTTTGTCTAGAGGATCTATCCAATGGTGAGAGTGGTGTGTTGAAGTCCCCCATAATAATTGTGTTGTGGTCTATTTGACTCTTGAACTTGAGGAGAGTTTGTTTTATGAACGTTGCAGCACCATTGTTTGGTGCATACAAATTGATAATTGTTATGTCTTGATGGTGGATGGTTCCTTTTAATAGTATATAGTGTCCTTCTTTATCCCTTTTGATTACCTTAGGTTTGAAGTTTGCTTTATTCGATATGAGAATGGCCACTCCTGCTTGCTTCCAAGGGCCATGTGAGTGGTATGATTTTTCCCAACCTTTCACCTTCAGTCTATGTATGTCTTTTCCTATCATGTGAGTCTCCTGAAGGCAGCATATTGTTGGATTTGTTTTTTTTAATCCAGGTTACTAGCCTATGTCTCTTGATTGGTGAATTTAAGCCATTAACATTTAAGGTTACAATTGAAATATGGTTTGTACTTCCAGTCATGTTTATTTATTTATTTATTTTAGATTGGTTAGTTTTCCCTCTTTGGTTATTTTTCTCCCCCTTTACTGAGATACCTCCCACTGTTAGTTTTGGGCGCTATTTTTCAATTCCTCTTCTTGTAATATTTTGCTCAACATACTTTGAAGTGCTGGTTTTCTAGCTGCGGATTCTTTAGCTTTTGTTTATTGTGAAATATTTTAATTTCATTGTCAAATCTGAAGCTTAGTTTTGCTGGATACAGTATTCTTGGTTGGAATCCATTATTTTTCAGTGTTTGAAATACGTTGTTCCAGGATCTTCTCGCTTTCAAAGTCTGTGATGAAAAATCAGTCGTTAACCTAATTGGTTTACCCCTAAATGTAATCTGCCTCCTTTCTCTCGTAGCTTTTAGTATTCTCTCCTTGTCCTGTATGTTAGCTATCTTCATAATTATGTGTCTTGGAGTTGGTCTATTATGGTTTTGGATGTTTGGGGTCCTGTAAGCTTCCAGGATTTGGCAATCCATTCTATCTTTCATCTCTGGGAAGTTTTCTAGTATTATCTCTCTTAGTATGCTATCCATTCCTTTGTACTGATTCTCTGTGCCTTCTTCTATCCCAATGACTCTCAGATTTGGTCTTTTGATGAGGTCCCATATCTCTTGGATAGATTGCTCATGAGATTTCAGCATCTTTTCTGTGTTGACTATATTCTTTTCAATTTGATAAACTTTGTCTTCATTATCTGATGTTCTGACTTCTACTTGATCTAGTCTGTTTGTAATATTCTCATTAGCGCTTTTAATCTGATTTACGGTTTCTTGCATTTCTATGATTGCAGCTTGATTTTTTTTAACACCTCTATCTCCTGATAAAGCTCATTTTGCGGATTGAATTTGTGTGGTTAGTTCCTCTTCAAAATATACTTTCAATGCTTGGATTTGCTGTCTCATGTCTTCTCTAATATTCCGTTCCATCTGAATTAGGTATGCCTTGATTTCTTTCCCTGTCCATGTTTCTGATTCTTCTAGGTCCTCTTGTATATTTAGGTTGTCCTCTATTGTTTGTAACCCTTTTTTCCCATGTTTTTTCATATTGTTCACGTTGCTTTCCAGTTCTGTTTGACTGCTTAGTAACTGCTTTCTCCTATACATTTGTTTTGGCTTTGTATATCTCTGTTGTCTCTCTTTTGTGGTGGGAGATTATGCCTAGAAATGTTGGGCTTTGTTGTACTTTAAAGCTGATTCATTCAATTCATATAAGGCTTCTAGGTTCTGTATGCATATAATGTTTTGCTGTTTGTTCTTAGGACTATATGTTTAGGTTGGGTGCTCTGGTGGTACGATGGTTAGTATGTCTTGGCTACTTTAGAAGATTGCTCCACTGAAGGTGGATACTACCAGGCAATTGGATCAGGGTGTTGGTAGTAGCTAGGTATTTACGAGTCTTATAGACAGCCTCGAGACATTCACCTATTTGCATTTAGACAATTACACGCAATGGAAGATGTAATGCTTGGGATGAGAGTTGGGGGTTAGGGGAATGAGGGTGCTGCTAAAAAAAGAAAAAGGGATAGAGGGAGAGATAGATTAGAGGGGAATGAAAAGAACAATAAAACTTGAAATGGGATAGAAAGAGAGAAGGAAAAGGGGAGAAAGGAACAGGGAGAGAAGAAGGAGAGAATAAAATATCAACAACAGCAACAAAACAAAAAAAACAAAAAAAACCAACAACAACAAAAAAAATTAAAGTCTTAGAGATCCACCTTCCTCTCTTCCAGTAGGCTGTGCTGTGCCCTCCAAGTGGAGCGTCTGCTCTCTACCTGCTGAGAGCTATCTCTGTAGAGCGTCTCCTGGGGGTCTCTCAGACTTGTCAGTCCAGAGCCATTTCACTTCTCCAGCTCTTAACCCCCTTTCTCCTGTCAGTCTACCAGCCAGGTCCTGTTCCCCAGAAGTGACTCCCCCAAGGTCTAGTTACACTTGCAGCCCCACCTCGTGTCCCTTTTAAGCCCCAGTGCTGTGGTAAACTGGTGGCTAAGGCCTCGGGATTTGCTGCTGGTGATATGTGGGGCTTGGGGTCTGGGATCCCCTCTGCTTCCCTACGGACACGACCGCTGAGAAGTCAATAAAGTTTCCTGGCTGCTTGCATCAGTATGGGGAGTCACGCACCTGCTAAAGTGGATTCTGCTGGGAAGGAATTCCGCCGGCGGAATTCCGATGACGTCACCTCTCTGCTATGGCGGGCCCCAGGCTCCTTGCCGGAGTGTCCGAGGGGAGGGGTGGGACTGGTCCAGCCTGGTTTGCCTCAGCTTCTGGCTTGTGGAGGTTTGGCTAAAGACTTCTTCCTGCCAAGCTGTGTCTCGGCGTCTAGCAGGACCCAGTCACTTTGGCTGCGGGCGGGTGGACGGATCTGCAGCTGTGCCCGCGGTGCGTGGATTGTGGTTGTTGGATTTGGAATTCCGCGTCTCTGGCAGGGTCCCGTTCATCTGGGTCACACAGACGCTTCAAAAAAATTCTAGTAGCTCCCGGGCGGTCTCTCTTCAGTGAAATTTTGCTAGGAGGATCTCCGTTGGTAGAATCCAAGAGTTATCCTTGCGACTTTATGATCCCATCACTTTGAGTGGATTAAAAGCGCAGCCTCTCTGCCTGCCGCCATGTTGGATCCTTTACTTTGACTTATTAATACTTTACACTGCTATGTTTTATGGTACCCACTGTGTACCATGTGCCCTGTTAAGGCTTTGTGTATAACAGCCGACTTCCACAACCGTATCCAGTGGGAGGCATTTTATCCTTAACTTACAATTCAGAAAACTGAAGTTCAGTGAGCTGAAATGATCTGCCTGTAAATATTCAGGCAGCAGGGTTCGAACCATGCTTTGGAGCCACAGTTTGCACTCTTTTTGCCCAATGAGATTAAGTTCCTCCTTCCTTCATTTCACTTTATTCATCCATACAGATGAGAGGTAATCACTTCCATAAAAATATACATGATTAGGTCAAAGTAATGTCAAGTAAAGTATTCAAAAATAATTGAGAACTATAAAATGGAAGTACATACTGACATAATGAAGTCAAATGTGAAAGTATCGGATCAATTCCATCCAATTTCTCTGGCAGAGATGAGAAATGAGTCTATCATCAATTTTAATTTAATTTCACTATTTAACAAATTTAACAAATACTTATTGAATTCCTGTCTGTTCCATGCCAGATATTGTGCTAGACATAGGAGATTGAAGTTGATATGACATGACATTCATACTTCTAATGGGCTCACAAAACAGTGGGGAGCCCAATTTATAAACAATCTGATACCGTCACTAAAGGGTACTGAGGGACGTATATATGAGTACAATAGAAACTCAAGTAAAATGTGTGTAAAATGTCATTTTTGCTGTACAAGGACACTGAAAATATTGCAAAAGAGGTGGAAATTGAGCTGAAATGTTAAGGATGCAAATAATTTGCTAGGTATACAAGGAAGTTAGCATTAAAAAGATCACTGCCTGTTCTATTTGCTTTGAAAATTCGTGTGAAGAAGATACAAGAATTTTCAGAGCCAGTTTCTCTTGGGATTTGTGAACCCATTTTCTTGTAGTGAACATGGACTAGAACAGGGAGTCGAGCTGCACTGGGAAGTTCTAACTCTGCTGCTGTAGAATTTCCTCTCCTGAACTTAGATATCTAGCTCTTTTTTTTCTTTTTGGGTACCAGGGATTGACCTCAGGGGCACTCTTTCACTGAGCCACAAAGGGTTCCCCAGAGGGAGAGGAATTAAGCATGAAGGTAATTTTGCTGTCTTGCAAGAGTCCTCGATGCAATCTAAAGTGTTCTGTGAGACCTATTTTGCCCTAAAATATTCCTTTTTTCTTTCTCTTTTTTCTTTCATGCAGCACTGAAGATTGAACCCAGGTCTCTCTCGTACATGGTAGGAAAGCACTCTCCCATGGAGCTACATCCCCAGACATTAAAAAAAATTATATCAAGACAGAGTCTCATTAAGTTACTCAGGCTGACCTTGAAATTGCCATTCTCCTGCCTTAGCCTCCCAAGCAGCTAGAATTACAGGTGTCTCCCACCAGAGTGGCTAAATATTTCTTTTTTTTTGTAAGTAAATGTTTATTAGATAAAATTGTTAGCAGCAGAAAAGCAGGTCCTAATCATTTATTACACTCAGTACAATCTCCTTTTTTGTTCTTCCTCATGCTTCAACCACACCTTCCACAGAATGCTCTCTTTGTGCAGAGAAACAATACCTTGAAGGCATAACTAAGAGTCACCAGGCCAACTGATCATCCAAGGGCAACTCCAGGCCTGACCCTAACCCTGAGCACCCTTCTGAAAGGCAGAGGATGCAGAGTTCCCTGGATCTTACACCTTGATCACAGGGAGGGGACTACTTCACACAGTTCACATCTGTCAAATCCCGTGATCTTTCTGATGAAATGCCCGCTGAGCACCCCAGATCAGTAAAATAATTGGATTTAAATAACAATTAGATTTTTGAAAAGAACAGCAAAGACTCAACAATCTCTACAAAGGAAAGAATTTCTGTCTGGCCTACAGCTATATTTAAAATGCTGCTGCCAAAGATGAGGGCTCTGTAGGATGAGTAAATATCACACTGCCAGCAGAGGTATTCAAATAAGTTACAAGCATTGTGAAAGCAAATGTTTTGGACACAAGCCTGCCTAATACAATAATTTATTTTTATTTTTATTTTTTGAGGGTAAGAATAGGATTTATTGAAGAATAAAAACAGGAAGAGTACTCTCCATTTGTGAGAGGGGAACCAGTGAGAGGTTTCTGTCCCCCTGTGCTAGTGTAGGGGAGTGAACAGCACTCGGGTTAATGCTATTATTCTGTACTAATGCCATTTAGGCTTTGAACAAAATACCAATTCTGCTGATCCAAACTTACGATAATTAGAGTGAGCACACCTACTAATGCTATTACTTAGCCCTAAATCCCATTCACGTTTTCCTTACTTCCATTTTCTTTTTGCCTCTTTTTTTAATTTATTTATTTTATTTTTTTATTGTTGGTTGTTCAAAACATTAAATAGTTCTTGATATATCATATTTCACACTTTGATTCAAGTGGGTTATGAACTCCCATTTTTACCCCTTATACAGATTGCAGAATCACATCAGTTACACTTCCATTGATTTATATATTGCCATACTATTGTCTGTTGTATTCTGCTGCCTTTCCTATCCTTTACTATCCCCCCTCCCCTCCCCTCCCCTCCCCTCTTCTCTCTCTACCCCCTCTACTGCAGTTCATATCTCCCCCTTGTATTATTTTTCCCTTTCCCCTCGCTTCCTCTTGTATGTAATTTTGTATAACCCTGAGGGTCTCCTTCCATTTCCATGCAATTTCCCTTCTCCCTCCCTTTCCCTCCCACCTCTCATCCCTGTTCAATGTTAATCTTCTTCTCATGCTCTTCGTCCCTACTCTGTTCTTAGTTACTCTCTTTGGGTAGCCGACTCTGTTAGTTGTAACGTCACTTGGGTTCTCTGAGAAGTGAATGCTAAAATGAAAGCAGGAATGAAAGAGATTTATTGAGCCATGATTGCTGATGGGGCAGGGGAAGAATAAAGTTTGAGAAAGATAAGAAGGGAAAGGAAGCAGGATGGGACAGGAGAAGGTTTGCTCACCATGTAGAACAGACAATGTCTCTGTTGACCCAATAGGAAGCTAGAGACTATCCTTTACTAAGTAGACACTTCTGTATGCATTGTGGAATGATTACCACAATCAGGCAGTTAACATATCCATCTCCTCCCATAGTTATTATTGGTGTGTCCACACCACTGTGGACAGCTGCTGGCTGGCCGTTGCTGGGAAAGAGCATGGCCTAAGCAATAAAACTGAAGCAGAGCCTGGAAGCATTAAAAGCCAGAGCCTATTAGCTGATTTCACTCTCCACAACAGAAAGGCAAGTGCTTTCCTGGAGGAAATTCTAAGACTGACCAGGCTTGGTGGTGCATGCCTGTAATCCCAGCAATTCAGGAAGCTGAGGAGGATGATCACAAGTTCAATTTCAGCCTCAGCAACTTAATGAGACCCTATCTCAAAATAAAAAATTTTTTAAAAGAGGATGGGGATGTACCTCAGTGTTAGAGCACCTCTGGATTTAATCCCCAATTCTGGAAGAAAGAAAGAAAATTCAAGATGGACTTGCAAGGCATAAGACACTTCTAAAAATCAAGAAATTAGTGGGATGATAAAAAGAGCTGCCTAAAAGGTATATAGGAGGACTGACAACAGTAATTAAAGGAGAGGATCAGGACAACTCTTGATTGACAGGGGAACCCAAAATACTGTCAAAAGCTGAAGGGAGTGAAGGCAAGGCAGAAGCAGGAATGGCAACTCTAATGTTGAGCAATCTGATCCCAGACTGGAGACCAGGCCTTGCTCCATTTCATAAGAATCTAATGGTCATTTCCTAATCTCTGCATATTGCAGCTGTCTCTTATGTATTATGCGTAAATATAAGGGTTTGGAAATAAAAAGCAAGAGTCAAATTGTGACAACCTATTAAATCCCAATATGCCACTAGTTACACAGAAAAATGCCTGAAAACAACATGGGTTATGATACAGACACTGCTTTTGAAAACAAATTCCAGGGTGCCAGGTAACAGATTTTAGCTCCAAGTTTCTTAGAAACTATCATTAGACTCGGCTAGCTGAATTAGAGGTGAATTAGAGCCTTTTAAAGATTCTGGATTCTGTTTTCACCTTTAACTATGTTTATAAAGCTTTTGGATTTCACAACTTTGGACATAATAGACTGTGTACACTTTTGTGGCATATACTTGGAATGAGAGTTTCAACCAGAATTGTTTTTGACTGATTTGTCAATTTTAGAGTTTAATGCAAATGAATCCTGTCTCACAACTCACTTTTTTGATAAAGAAATTCTTTTTGTGGTTTTCAACTTGAATATCGCACATCTAATTTCTAAAGATTTTTTTTAAATAAAACCTACAAACAATTATTTTTTTTTTACATGGAAGCCAGTACCAAGAAAAGATTAATTCAATCCAGATGTAAAAATATATGTGAATTTTAAATTTGGATGATCTCAACAAGTTTTATTTTTGTTGGGGCTGGGGATGTGGCTCAAGCGGTAGCACGCTCGCCTGGCATGTGTGAGCCCGGGTTCGATCCTCAGCACCACATACAAAAAAAGATGTTGTGTCTGCCGAAAACTAAATAAAACAAATATTTAAACAAAGTTTTATTTTTGTTGATGAGGTTACCTGGTTCCTAGATGGCACTTACAAACTATCCCTTAGGTTGTATTCTGAATTGATAACCAAATTCATGGGCATTCTCTAGAAGAATTTTACTGTGGTATTAAGTCTTTAAAAGGTAGAAAGTGGAGATGATTTTTTTCTATTATTCATTAATACATACTTCATAATGCTCTAGTTTGGTACATGAAGCCTGTTTCTCAAGTGGGGAAATAAGTTATTTAATATTTTGTATTCTGGTGGGCAAGGTACAGAGACTTTCTTTTTTATTTGTGCAATTTCAACTTTTTTTCTTTTACAGAAGAAAAAAGTTTTAGTCTTCATTGGAATTCTGCTGCAATACAGTTTGTAGTTTCATGTGAAGCAATTGGTTCGTATATGAAGGCCCTCAATCCTCTATGCCCCTTTTACCCCTGAAAACAAACAACAAACACAACTTATAAGAAAACTTCAGTATATATTTTAAACTGTATTCCTAACATTGGAATTTTAAGTGGTATTTGTGGCATACTTACAGTTACATATTTTTAGGAAGTCTTTGTATGATTATATATATATTATATTATATATATTAATTACATATTTTGAGAACTTGCTACATTGTGATTGTGTGTAAAACAGAAGGAGGAATAGGAGAAATGTAGGGAAGGAATTTATGATAATGAAATTTTAGTTAAAATATATCCTTCCTAAACCTAAGCAAAGAAAATTGTATTGTGGGCCTCTGTGGTTAAACTTCAATGTATGGGGTAGTCTTTTTAAATTGTACCTTATCCTGAGGTAAAGACTTCGGGTGGGGATACAACAATAAGTAAAAACAAGTTAAAGAGATAATTTGAGATGAAGAAGGAAATAGAATACTGGGAATTGGGTTGCAAAAAATAATTTAAACTTAAAAGGATAAGTGTTTTAAACAAGGCTGAGGTAGGGAGAACTTTAAATTTAGATGTGGGAATTAAATTAGTTGAGGAAAAAGACTAAATGATTGGAATTGAGCTGCCTATATGCATGGAATATGTCTGCTGGTTGATATTTGCCTTGGAAACATTGTCTTCCTCAGTATTGTGTTGAATCACTAGTTTGATGTTAAATAATGTACAGAGACTGGGTGCTTCTTTCTGTCCCCTATGTCTACAAAAAGCCTGTTTCTGTTTCAAAGATTGGGGACACATTTTGTCTAAGAGCTTATGTTGAAATAAATACAAATATTTAATTAGTCCCCCAGCACTTGAGGAAACTGCCAATGTTTCTCTCTTATGCTGTGGGACAAAAGGGACTCTACAGCAGTAACAGCTGAAGTTATTATAAAGTTTTGAGTAAAACTGAGCAATCTGTATTTCTCATAATCTTATGTAATTTAGTGTATGATTATTTCTGCTGCAAGTTTGTATACTATCAGTTTTTATGTGAATTATATTGAGCAATCAGTTAGTATACCATATTGATGAAAGATGGAATACAGAATAATGAAATGACATAGAATTAATTGATCTGACAATTTTTTATTTACCTTATCAAGATAAAAAAAAATCTTCTAAATAAATTCCCAGATGAACCCACTATAGACCTAAGGAGAAGGCAGTTCTTTTCTGAACATACCTTTGAGTTTTATAGCATTTTCTTCAAAGAAAAGATACTTTAAATAATTAGCATAGAATTGTTTTGTTACAAGAATGTACAATGTATATAAATGAGATTATACCAGTTACCCAGATTCAATACCTGCTTATTACAGTTATTTTATGCTTACTTTTATTTTTTTCTGTGCTTTTTCTAATTCTCCAAGTAGACCATATCTTTTCTTGTATATTTACTTTTTGGTGAGGTCATATTTACTTGTCTTGAATGTCACAGATATTAATTATACAGTTTTGAAAAAATATAATGATAAAAACCTCCACTGTTTTTAAAAAAACATAATATTTACATGATCCCAATAAAACTATATTCTCTTACATGCAAATTTTATTTTCAGAAACATGTTAGTGTAATGGGTTTTTAACCATAATTTTATTTTGCTTGTCATTATGCAATATAATTTTAAATACAGCTGATTAACTATACAGTATCTGTGAGAGTCAGTAAGCATGTGTACTTCAGTAATGTGTTCTTTTGTATTGATGACTGTTTTTTTTTTATTTTATGGATGCACTACAAATTGCTTATGTCAACATTCAAGGACTTTTGAGTCATTTCTTATTTTGAACCATTAGCACTACTGGTTTCATCACTATTCTTTAACAGAAAACTATTCCACTCAACTTCTTTCCTAGTGTTACAATGAAACTGCATTTTTTTACTGGATGATATGAGAATTATAATTCCCATATTATCATTTCAATTTAATTAGAGTTAATATTATATGAGTTAACTAAATACAAAATAAATACCTTAACAAAGACTTTATTTTATTGTATACTTTTTGCAACTATTATAAATGTTTATCTAAAAATTATACAAAACAAAATACACTGCATGGTTTTTGTACAAAAAAATTAAAGATCATTATATAACAAAGAAGAAAAAGTATTGATCATAAGATTGCTAACATTTGCCAGCCACGGTGGTACACACCTATAAGTTTAGTGTCTTTTGAGGTTGAGGCAGAAGGATTACAAGTCCAAATACTGCCTTTGTTACTTAACAAAGATCTAAGCCATTCAGCAAAACTCTGCATCTAATAAAAATATAAAAAATGGCTGGGGAGCTCATGATGTGGTTTAGTGCTTATATGTTCCTAGGGTCAATCAATGCTACAAAAAAATCTATATTACAAAATTTTGAAGTGTGATAAAACTTTGATTATGATATAAGATGTACAGAATTTCCTAGATAACACAGATAAATTATGATGTATTGTTTATGACATTTTTGCTACAATATTAGTAGATATGTTGTTTTTGGTAAATTTTCATTGTTATGTGCCATATAGTCTAAAGTATAAAATTCCAATGTCATTATTTATAGGCTGAGATATCATGAAAACAAAACATATATTATTTTTATACTGATTCTTTTATGTTTTACAGAGTACTTTGCTCTAAGCTTTTTAAAGTTTAAGAAAAATGAATTCAAGTATGGTTTCAAAGTCACTAAAAACTACATAATAAAAAGTATAGAGATCACTTAACAACCCTGGTGACAACTCTAAAATGTTTTAAAGATGAAAAAAAACAGTTTTATGTGGATAGACTGATTTTAAGTCTTGATTCTATTTTTTATCTACATGATGAAAACACACTTTAGAGAACATTCAGCCAGAAATTCACCACATTGTACACATTAATCAGAAGCCCAAGTGCATATGTTTTGTTGGCTTTTTCATTTTATCTATTTTTCCTATTTTTAGTCATTTCAATTTTGGTAATCTTGAAAATATCTAATTTTCAAGTTCCATTATTTTTGCTTTTGGGGAAAGGACAAAATTAAGAAAGCAAGAGACCTAAAGAAGTTACTTTGTAAGTACCTTATTTTCACCATATCGAAAACATTGGTGCAAATCTCACAAACCTAGAATTCATGGAAAATAAAAAAAAGACCATCAAACAAACACACATACACCTACTAAGAAAAATAAATGAAAGAAATGTGAACCAACAAATTTTCTGTTTTCAATTAATTATAATAGAGAAGACATAAAGAAATCAACAAATATTCAAATATAAAAAGAACATCTTTGATCAGGAAATTTGTCAGAATAAGTCCTACACTATGGTACACTGAAAATAATAAAATATATTCAAATTTATTTAATAACAAATTATTTTACAAAAAAATAAATAATGAGAAATTGTAAGGACAGAGAGAATACTTTCACATGTCACACCACATAGATCGCTGAAGTTAAGGGGAAAAAAATTAAAATACTGAAAGTGTGGTGTGATTCTGCACCTCTACTCTGGTACTCCAAGATTGTGATTTTTTTTAACTACTTGAGCTCCTCTGTTTAACTTTAACTTTCTTTTAACAGTGATTGTGAAGTCTAAACAAAAATATTTATTACTAAACATAATTATTTGTCAGTGGCATATCTTTGATGTTTATAATCTATTTATGTGCTTGAGACCTCTAAAGAAATTTTAAATAAAGCCTGCTTACTGAAGTGTTTGTAAGCATAATGTAGTTTTTAAGGTTTTGCTTTTTTAAAATGAGCAAAACTTAATTGAAAAGAGAAATCTAACCTCATTCAAATCTTATAAAAATAAAAATCCAAATTCTATGAAGATAAAGATCTCACCAGTAGTTTTTACAATTTCTGAAAAAAATCTAAACTTGAACTGGTAAACCAATAAAATAATGTTCATAGTAGTCTCTAGATTTCAAGTTCTTGTTACTGACTTCAGCAAGTTTGATGCCAAAGGCCATGCTAGTACCACTGCACAATTTATCATTTTCCATGTTTTCATGCAGGGAATTGGAACAAGGGCTACCACAGAGCTATACTTCAGCCTCTAATTATAACTTATAAAATATATCCTGTGCATTTTAGCTAATATTGTTTTATACATCATTGGTAGTTTCTAGTTTCTTTTTTTAAGAATTATTTACAGCATGTAAAATTTATTTTTATTAGGCATATAAACTTACAATGCTATTAAAATAACATATAAGAAGATGAATCATAAAAGAAAATAATTGGAGAGTACAAAGGCAGCTCTTAAAAGTATTCATTCTTAAATCAGATTTAGTATTAATTTTATATAATAAAATTATCCAATTAGTGCTCTAATTTTTCAGTGTTCTACTATTCTCTTTCTCCTGCACAGAGCAGCTTCTCAGGCTCCTGACAATAAATCAGCTTCTTATCCTGGGTGTGTGTTCAATCACTCTTGTGTCACATTTCTTTTAAGTATATGCATTCTAAACATGGCATCAAATCTTTGAAAAACAATCTCTACAAATATCACTAGACCATATTCCCAAGTTGGGGCTCTGATCCCCACAATGCTAATGATGACTGTGAGGCCAGTGTTTCCAAGACATCTGCAGAACACACCAACAATGCAGGTCTGAGAAGCAGCTCACATAGGAACCACTTTCTCAGATTATTGTTACAGACCTTTGTGATCTTCTGTGTTAGGAGCACATCATACATGTGATATAGCACTTTCTGATTATTTGTCCCCAAGCATCCTGCAAAGGATCTGCTTACTCCTCTGCAGTTTCCTCTGGTAGCATCAAGGCTCAGGAATGTATAATTTTGGTGAAAGATTAGCACATTAACATGTTTTGTTACAATTTGTTCTCATCAGTGATGTTAGTGTGTACTCTCACCTCCACACCTCTTTAACTCACAGCACTGACACATATTGCACATCACATCCATAAGACCAAGATCAGCAAAAGAGATCCAGCTGGGAGCTGTCTATCACTAATGGTGATAGTGTCCTCATGTCAGCAACAAGAACATTTTTTTCTGAAGACTTAGTGATAAGTCATAAGTATGGAAATATATTTCTAAGACTCTTTTGTATTTAAATTGCCTGAAATAGAAACAACAAAAACACAGAGGAAGAAAGAAATTTTTTTTAGAAAATTGAAGCATTAAATGCTTACATATTCAAGCCACAGCTTGAATGAGCTTGACCTGCCTCCCAGACCTGCAGGAGTAGAAGAAATTAGTCAAACATTCCTCCTGGTTAGTACAAGGAAGAAGAGCAAGGTCAGCCATCCACTGCACACCGAGGGTGTTTCAGGAGTCATTAGAGTAACTCTGAAGGTATATACCATCAAGGTGACAGGTGTCCCAGAAAATTGCATACCTATGGGTCATTATCATATCATACTGTTGTTGTTTATTGGGTTTATCCAGGGAGGAATCCAGGAAATAGAAAGGGGAAACTCTGAGGCACACTCTCAGAATGGTACAGAGATTGCCCCAGGGTTCCCAGGCCCACACTGTCATCAGTGTAGGGCTTGCTCTCATGTGAAAATTTTTCTGGAGTCACAGGATCCCAGTAAGGTTTTACATTGGTTTTTTTGCAAGGTGATTTCTTCAACCAGGCCAGCAGATGATTGTTTAGTGTCTCAAGCCAAGAAAGATGAACTGTTTCTTGAATAAAATAACTTAGACCTGTTTCTAATTAAACTGATGTGATCCTACAAGCAAAAAAAAAGCAAAAAACAGGATGTCAGAAAAATATCTATGTTTTTTAAGAAGGGTTACTTGAGCAGCAGAAGAATAAGGTTCAAAAGCCTTCCACCTACAGATACAATTTCTCAGGTTATCAGACCAATTTGTGCCATTTTAATGAAGCAACTAAAGACTTCTAATTTGAAAAGAAAGAAAGAAAGAAAGAAAGAAAGAAAGAAAGAAAGGAAGGAAGGAAGGAAGGAAGGAAGGAAGAAAGAAAGAAAGAAAGAAAGAAAGAAAGAAAGAAAGAAAGAAAGAAAGAAAGAAAGAAAAAAGAAAGAAAGAAAGAAAGATAAGGGAGAACTCAGGAGTCTCTTCATACACACAGTGTGTGCTTATATTTCCTGGTACAGCTGTTAGGTTCAAATTGATTGTGTCACTTTCATCACACATGACCAAGTCTGGAGCTGCCCATCTTAAAACTTCACAAAAGTAGCAGCAGAATTAATGTAGTAAAATAAGTTAGAAGTAGATGTATATTGTCATCACTTATGTGATATAACATAGCTTCAAAGAAAACCAGTTGTGTTTTCCAATTTTTCTAGATACTTAATACAAATAAAATATTGATAAATTGATGTTTGATATAATGTTGAAAGACAAGTAGATAATATTTTGAAATTTCAAAATATTGCACAATCATCCACACACAGCTCTGAGATTCTTCAGGTGAGCTTCTTGAATGGGCAGAGTCTGCACACTGAGCTTAAACCTTTTGGGACATTAAGACACATAGTTTGTAGTGGGACACTTGGTGGCCAGTACACTATAGTAAAGAGTTGCAGAAAAATCTGTAGCTGTTGGTGTCTGCTCTTATGTAAAGCATGGTAAGATGAGTGTCTGCTGCTCAGTATTTTCTTGTTTCACCTGGGCGTCATCATGTTGTTGAGCTTGGCAGTGCCAGGCTCTGTGCCTGTTACCAGACAACTTCAACCAGTCCACCACTGCTGCTCTTTACTCTAACTCCACAGGATTATCTTCCCTTTGCCACAAGGGGTGGGTTTCTTCCAGCACCATAGAATGTGGCTACAGGGTTTAGTCTTTATATAATTATCCTGAATTATTTCTAAATAGCACAGAATGATAGAAATGCTATGCAAAGAAGTGAGTTTTCTCCTCTATTATCTTCTATGAGACCAAGTAGGTGGAACAGTCAATGACAGTTAATTAAGTTAAAAGGTCTAAAACTGGAATCCTGAGAAGTCCGGTGTGCTGGCCCTCAGGTGCACACCCTGGACCCATTTCACTGCCCTGTCAAAACTGGGCATGGTGGAGTATAACAAAGCCAGTTAATGGAAATAATGAGGCAGAGAATGCAGAAAAAGAGCTGCATTTTATTTAGATTGAGCTGGCTCTTGGGTGGATTGCCGCCCTGGGCCTTTCAGAGAGCTGTAGGCATGGCATGACCCCACTAACCCTGGGAAAGGGAAGGCTCCAGGCATCCAGGATGGGAACACTGCCTGGGTTGGGAGGACTGAAGACATTAGATCCCAGGGTCTGAAGTCCTCTATCTAGATCTTGTGGTAGCCACAGAGCCTATTCAGGGAGTCTGGCATTAAAGGGAAACCACCCCATCACAAAAGACTTAAAAAGAAAGTGAGGGTTAGGTTTGGGTAGGCTTAAGGGTAAGGATTGCGGGGTTTGTCTAGGACTAGAGAATTAACATGAGATTATTAGAGTTTGAGTTACTGTTGGTGCCAGAGAGGGTTAAGCTCTATGTGTGGACAGTGGCAGTGTTAGAATTAGGGCTTGGGCTAAGGTGTATGTTTGGGGAAGGTTTGGGTTAGATGATTCTATACACCACTAAACCACTGAGTGTTAACTTTACCCATAAGGTCCTTGGAGAGGAGCAGAACTTCTCCTGGGCCCCTGTCTCTGTAGAAGCTGCTGTAGCTCAGAACTGAGGTCAGCCTGAAACAAAGGAAGAAAGATGGAAGAAACAGCTGTGTAATCTGCCTATGGGCAGAGAAGGAAGCTAGAGGTGTTTTAGACTGCCTTAGGTTATATTTTTGCAGGGCTTATTATTGAATCCCTAAGGTTCATTATCAGAGTATTTTGTTGTTGTTGATTGTGTGTATCCAGAGAGAAATCCAGGAAACAGAAAGGGAAAACTCTGAGACACACTCTCAGAATGGTACAGAGAATGCCCCAGGGTTCCCAGGCCCTGAGCCACACTGGGTCATTAGGGGGAGGTCTAATGCCACCTTATCACTTGCGTTTATTCATGCTTCAGTTGCTTATTTTCTAAGTGTTAATATATTTAAACAGTATTGAGAACTGTATGTAGTAAACTCTTACATGACTCAGATGCAAATACGACATTTCTATAGAAGAGGAAACACAGGTGAGTACAGTGCAGTTTAAAATGTTTTCTTCACCTCAACTGTTTTTCATGTGCTGGTATTTATCTTTTCTTAAAACCCATGGTCTTGAGACCATTCCCTGGCTGTCACTGTACCTTAAAGATAATATTTACAGGAGGATTTTGGTGGCTTCTGTTTTGGCCTTTTGGCCCAAGGGCACATGTATGACCAGTCAAGTTCTCTGTGCAGGTGTAAATGGCCATCCAGGACCTGGTATTTTATGACTTTGCTGTTTTCTGTCCCTGGGCCACAGCAGTGCTTGGTCTGCTCAAGTATTAGCATCTTAAGAAGGACCCCAAACTCAAATTTTCTCCTGTCTTTGATTTACTTTCTCTTCTTTTTTTTCTGAATTTCCACTTTCAGTGATGTCAAAGATAAATAGCCAGACAAAAGATTATGGAGCGGGAAGAGATTTTATTCAGTAACTATTTATACTAGAAGAAGGAGTTGAGCTTTCTTTTCACCTGTGAAGAGGTGATTTGGGATTTTTCAAAGGGAGAATGAGGGAGATCAAGCATATGACTTTGGAAGTCAGTGATGTGCAAAAAGATAAAATGATCATTGGTGTGGGTGTGTCCAGACCAGTGGTGCTGGTAGTAGGGTCTTTGGCTCTGCCTGCATAGACTGCAGATGGTTTTTTCTTCTGTATGGTTGTATTTGAGAGGAGTTACTCTCAGCTCTGAGCAGGGCCTTCCTGAAGCACATATTTTCCAGTCTAAGTCCACTTAATATGGTCTTAAAAAGGGAGGTCAGAGGGTCATGGACAGGGGTGGGTTAGGGCATTTTTGGTTCTCTGTCAGCCCTTAGTTTTCCTCAGGCAGACAATAAGAGAAAGTGTGGAGGTAGTGTCCTTCTGGGGTCACCCCAAGGATACAGCATCAAAGCTATGTTAGATTAGCTTGGTTGGGTTTATGGAGATGTGGAAGTGGGTAGATGGGGTGCTGTTGGCATCAACCTAAGGACAGCTTCAAAGCTTGGCAAGATAAGATTGGTGGCCCCTCTTAGTGGAAAGGTTTAGATGAAAATATTATGACCAGAGTTTTGCATTTCTCAGTGAGTTTCTTTTTGACTGTGTGTTCATGTATTCAAGTGTATGTTCTTATTAATTTGTTTGTGTGACTGTGCATATTTCATATGCATGTGTCCGTGTGTGTGTGAATTTATATGATTGTGTTCAAATGTTCATATATCTGTGTTCATAAGTGTGTTTGTGAGTGTGCATGTTCATGACTGTGTGCATGGGTTGTGCATAAGTTCAAGAGTGTGTATGGTGGTGTGTGCATGTGTTCATGTGCCTGTGTTTATGAATGTGTGTGCTGCTTACTCAATACAAATTTTAGAAAGGATGCTAAATGTGCCTGAGTAGTATGGCACAGCTTTCTTTAATCAACTAAAACAATAAAATAATAATAATATTAAAAGACAGAAGTATAGTTCTTTGTTTTCAAATTTAAATGACACCTTTATAAAAAATGGAAAAAACTTAAATGCAATTTATATTTATGATATCATACCATTAAAGAGTACAAACTTAAGTAAAAACTTGGGAAAAAAAAATTTCCTCACATATGACAAAATGTATGTCTCACATATGAAAAAGGAGGAAAAGAAGCTAAGGCAAGAAGATTCCAAGTTTAAAGCTAGTCTTAGCAACTCATCCAGATGATAAGAAAATTAGAGACCCTGTCCCCCCAAAAATAAAATATAAAGAGCAGGGAATGTTGCAGAGTAGTTAAGCATCCCTGATTTTAAAACTGGTCACCAAAAAAGTAGAAAAAAATAAAAAGAATGTCAAAAACAGAAACTCCTAATAAAAAGAAGGTATGGGCTATTCATGGTGGCACAATCTTATATTCCAAGCAGCTCAGGATATTCGGGAAGGAGAATTGTGAGTTTGTACACAGTCACAGAAATTTAGTGAGGCCCTAAGCAATTAAGTGAAACCATGTATCAAAAGAAAATGTTAAAAAAAGAAGATGTAGTATGTTGTTCAGTGGTTAAATGCCTCTGATTTTATTCTGCATACCAATAAAAGGGAGAAGACTTCAATTGCCACTTTTTAAAGAAAAACATAAGTATTCAATAATTATATATATCTCAAAAGCTTTAGAAATTGGAAAATGCCAAATAAAATTATATCTGTGAGACAGAATTAAAAAGTATCAGTAAACACATGAAGCAAATAAATTATCAAGAACAAAACAGAGAGTAAAATTTATTAATTCTATAAAGAAACTGGCTATCAAAAACACACCTTTATTTCCCAGAAGAAGCATATGCTTATGAAAATTACTGCATATCTGAAACATAATAACATATAAGGATATGGCAGTATTTGTTCAAACAGATAAAATTCAGGACATGCAGAAAAGGCAAATTACATTGAGAAAGATATAAGGAGGATAGGTTGAGAAAGACAAAAAGATTAGTGTGAGAAAAATAATTTCCAGATGCATTTTTATCATAATACATCCAGTTTGACAAATACATAAGTCATCACATAAGTATATGTAGATGTAACAAACATGTGATATTTTGCGTACATGCATATTTAAATATAGGTAGTTTGATAAAATAAAAATAGAAAAAAGAACCTAAAAGACTTGACCAAACACATCATTGTTTAGATGATAACAGTCATCATTAACAAGATGCAAAATTTCCTCTAAATCTACAATATCACCTCATTTAAAGGGTAATATATTTTACTTTTAATTGATGAAGTGGCCAGAGCAAAAATTTTAAAATTCATCTGGAATGTTATACATGAAATCATCCCCAAAATTTTAAAGTAAAAGAAAAACTTATTTTACAATAATAAAACCCAAGGAATCATAATACAAACCAAAGTCCATAGATTAATGTATAAGTATGTAAAACTTTATGTATATTTAATAGAAATTGAAAGGCCAAAATAAATTTAAACACCTCAAGAAAAATATCACATGTGAATGGTTGACCTGGTCAAATCTAAAGAATGATCAACTAGGGGACAGAATTCAATGTAATATTTTGTGTATACAACCTGCAAAGCACTGGGTTAAAATTTCAGCCCAACTATAGAATGCATATCTTAAGTGAGGTCAATGTTTGGAATATAAATGAATAAGAGTTTCTGACTCTCCATTCATGGATACATTAAAAGCAAATATTGTTTAAGTTCCTCAAAAGTAAAAAAAAATAGTTGAGAGATTTATATAAACTGCAAAGCTATGAAAATATCTGCCACTTGATGATTTTATAAAGCTATGGTAGACTTGGGTCTCAGTCCAGCCTTAGGCAATGTGCTATGTAATTGGAAAATAATTACCAACAGCCAGTGTCACCCTGAGAAGGGGAAGATTGAGACTCTCTCTCTCTCTCTCTCTCTCTCTCTCTCTCTCTCTCTATATATATATATATATATATATATATATATATATATATATATATATATTACCCTACCTTTAAATAGTTTTCTCAGCTTTAGATCTTAATTTTGCTCATGCTGAAAAAGGATCTTCACATTCATAAGTCCTAACAATACAAACAATTTGATAGTTATCCATGAGCCTGCAAGGTCATCCTTGGTCTTAAAAACCCTGGGATAAGGACAGAGAAGTTAAATCACAAATAATTTGGTTTATGCATTTATGGGTGTTAAGCACACAAAGAGCTCCAGTCTCCCACTTGCCCTTCTAAAAATTCCATGACAGCCAATTTTGTCCCAGTAGGAAAATTTTTCTTCATTTACTGCTTTAATCACTTAACATCTTCCATTCAATGGAAGAAACTAATTACCTCAAATATATTAAAAAAAAGAAATGAAAAAAAAACACTCTTTGAAAGAAAGATAGGAGGCTTAGGCATGAGCACCCCAAAAAGAAAGTCATTACAAATGCTGAAGTTCTGGGAATAAAGATTTCTGATCTTAGAAAAATCTCCCCCAGATCACAAACTATTGGTTTTCAATTAGTTTGCAAATATCTCAATGGGCTGCTAAAATTCCAAGAAGTAGTTCATAGAAAAGGTTAGAAAGAATATATATTTTTTAATTCCCCAAAATGATTTCCACACATTCTCTCTGTGGCTACTTGACAGAATGGACTCTTTAAACTTCCATGACAGATTTTATGCACAAGTCAAACAGTGGACACTTGTATAGTGAGCACAGGTTTTACAGTGGCTTTTGTCACCAGGCATGGTTGCAATATGCCTATAATCGCAGCAGCTTGAAAAGTTGGGGCAGAAGGACCTTGAGAACTTTGAGCCTTAGAAAAAGCGAGGCATTAAGCAACTCTGTGAGACCTTGTCTCTAAATAAAATACAACATAGCACTGGGGATGTGGCTCAATGGTTGAGTGCCCCTGAGTTAAATCCCCAGTGCCTACCCCCCAAAAGAGAGATAATAGTTTTGTCAATAATCTAATAAATGCTAACAACTTATTAGAATCAAGAAACCATGGGTATGAGAAAAATGAAACCCTTGCACACTATTAGTGAAAAATGTAAGTTTAGGAAAGTCATCTGGAAATTAATGTAAACTCCTTGAACTATTTGAAACAGAACTAACATATAACATGGTTAAATTAATTCTGAGTATATATTCAAGGAGTTCACATGAGTAAGTCAAAGAAATGACTGCATTCCCATTATCATGTAGCAGTATTGCCAATAGTCAAAGAAAAAATAATGACTTAAATTCAGGGTGTCTCAGGAGATTTCTTTCAGTTCAGGGCATCCAACTACTCCCCAGATAATCTTGATATTATATTTTAGACTGCTTCATCTTGGGAAGAGAGGACAAAAAGATTCAAATGGGCTATACACTTCAAAACTATAAAGACATGATAGCTGTAGATACCTCAGAAACCACTGAGAAAGTATGTGACATGAGGACCTAACATCCTGTGAAGTTTCCAATGGGGAATCCCTGCTTAAATATATTCCAGTAAGGGATCTGTTTCTATGGAAGAAAAAGAGAGAACAAGAATGAGCATATTAAAACAAAGTATCAAGTCATTCTGTCTCTGTCTCTGTCTCTGTCTCTCTCTCTCTGTCTCTCTCTCTCTCCTCATATTAAATTCTCACAAATCAGATGATAAAATCACATATACCGTGCCACCTAAGACTTGGGTTATGGTTCAGAGGTAGCATGTTCACCTAGTGTATGTGAGGCACAGGGTTTGATCTTCAGCACCACATAAAAGTAAAATAGAGATATGTGTCCACCTATAACTAAAAATTAAAATGAATATTATATAAACAGTGCCATATAGTGTTACAAAATAATAGTTATGAAATAATGAGTCTATTTGAAATATGAGAAACAGTTTATTATGTTTTGCCGTAATAAAGTTGTCATTGGGATTGTGAACAGAAAAATAAAAATAGAGGATTACATTGTAAGACCTTCAAAAGATATCACTAAAGAAATGTCCAGCATTCTGAATTTAAGGTCCTGCTTCCCAGAAATGTAGAAAGCTCAGGAGAAAAAAGACATTCAGTCACCTATATGTCAGCAACACTTTAATGCAGAGAAAAAAAAAACATTACATCTGGATTTTGAATTCTCTCCTGAAGATCATGCCAATTAGTACCACAAAGTCTGAGATGTCAGGCTTACAGATCAAAGCTGTACACATATGCTTCAGGCCATACCTGAAGATGCCAGGATTGGATAGGATAGAATGTCTGGATTTACAGGTGCTGCTGTATTTCTCACTAAATTGGCCAGAGGAGACTTGAGAATGAACTTTTTCATAGGAAGATTTATTTTTGCATGTACTGGAGACTTTGCTCAGCTGTTCACATCTACAAAAACCACTCCCAGCCATAGAAATTGCTGTTTGAAATTATTTCAAATGGTCTTCCTTTCTAGTGTACAGATAGAGTCTCAAACCATGCACAGTAACTATTGTCTGGCTTTCAGGGTGCTTTGCATTCTCCCTATAGATTTTTCATCATCTGGGTGAAAGCAGAACCTGAGTTAACTGAGCATTGAGAAGGAAGCCTAGAAATAGGTCTGAAAGAACAACAAGCTTCAGAAATAAAAACTCGATCAGATAGTTTAAGCCATACCTTTTGTACTGATCATAGGTTATACTGAACAATTAGCACCTGATTGGGAACTTCTTCCCTCATAGTCTGTTTCCACTTAGCCTTCTATCCAAATGATAGTAGATGGCATCAACTTCAGGAATGATTGAGGCTATAATTAGTAAAGATAGGCAGGTTCCTGGGTGCATTTACTCTACATTTTTTTTTAGGTGATGACAATTGAGTACAGAAGCAGCTTTTTTTAAAGGCAAGTTTTTCCTAAAGTGTTGGAGTCTAGCTGGCAGTAGAATCTTTACATTTAGCCTTTCATATAGGATAATATCACTGTATTAATTACATGCATACATATTGTTCATTATTGGAAACCATACAATGGCCATTTTTTGTTTTTCATTTAACTTTTCTGATCTATTTTCTGAAAAGGCAGTTTGAGCTCTCAACTGGGAAGCATTCCCTTAATGTCCAATAAAAATTATATGTTAGTCACAGGGGTAGTTTTAAATTATTTAGTGTATGCAATAAAAAAATAAAAGACATAGTTGAAATTTATTATAATCACAAAGCTGAATATATCAAAATTACTATTATTATGTGACAAATATAAAATTTCTGATGAAGAATATATAAGTATTTAGAAGTACATCCTCACAACTCCTTCTATTTTAAGCCACCAGCACATCTTAGTTAATAGTGGTCACATTTCATTTTGAGAGCTGTGGTTCCCCTGGCCTTTGGGAGTCAAAGAGCCTGGACACCTGCATCCCATATAAGAGGTATGCAATACACTTTTTAATCAATGCTTTTCAACAAAACCAAACAGCAAGAGTGGCACTTCCCTGAGAAACAGAAGGAAGATCAAACAAGACAGGGTCCAAAAGATAATGATTTTTTTCTATCAGGTTCTAGAAAGAGATTTATTCAAATTTCAGATGTAAGACAGCAGAAAAGGGAAGAAAGAATCTCAAAAGTTTGAGGTCTCATTTCAGTATATCTTTTTATAACCTTGATTCTAAAACTTAAATATATGAAAGACAAACATATTATTTTGAAACTTAGCCTTAGACCTAATGCCTAGGCTGTGATATTGTTTCCTCACATGATATGAGGTACTGTGAGAGTTTTAGTTAATCTAATCTGTACATGTCTTCATAAGTTAATAGCATCTCAATAAATGTCCATAATTAACCTATGGGAAAAAAAGAAAAGAAAAACAACACCAATAAGGCAACAGCTGTTTTCCACAGAATTTTATAAAAATATGTGACAGAATCTTGATTTCCAATTATAATTGGTGGATGAGTCATTCTACATCTTATTAGATCATTATTGGGCTGGTTTAGTAATTCATGCTGGGTATATCTGTTTTTTTTCCTGCTATAAATAGTTTTAGCTGATGACTACTGCACTTTAGAGGGTTAGCTATCATCCTCACCAGGGGCACCTAGATTCTCTGCTTCGATGACTCGTTCTCTAATGTGGGCTTGTTATTTTGGACATAGAAGGGTTTGAAAAGCAAAATCAAAAGAAATCAAGACCTTTCGATTGTAGGTACCATAGCATTCAATTTCATCTTTACAGGTTCATATGAGTCAAAATAAATTTTAAAAAATGCCAGGCACAGTGGTGCATGACTGTAATCCAAGTGGCTCAGGAGTCTTAGGCAGAAGGGTTGTTAAAAATGAGCCTCACCAATGTTGAGGAATTAAGAAACTCAGTGAGACCTTGTCTATAATGAAAGACAAAATAGGGCTGGGGATGTGGCTCAGTAGCCAAGTGCTACTGACTTCAATCCTTGGTACTCGAATGCCCCAAAGAAGAAAAGAAAGAAACATTAGATATAAGAACTTGGAAACTGATTCTACATTTTAATAGGTAAAGATAAAAAATACATTTTCTTGTTTATAAATACAGAAAAGAAGGAAGAATCGATGATATCATGCACTCTATATCATTCTATCTTATTTTATACAAGAAACGGTTTGAAAAAAAAGAAATATCTTCAAATATCCACAGCTATTAACAAGACAAGGTAGAATTCAGAATCAATTTTTCATGATTCCAAATTCCAAATATTTCCTCTAGACCACATACTACATGCAAATTTTCTTACTCTCTGAGGTTTTGAATAAGAACATACCAAAAAAGCAGGATCTGTGTAAATATTGTGTATATCACCAGTGGAAATATAGTACTCAAGAGTGTACTTCTGAAGCTTTTAGAAAGGACTTGGGATAATTTGAATAATGGCAGATGTCTCAAATTAGAAAACACTTAATCAAAAATACATTTTTAATTTCTTGCCATGTGAGAATATGAAAATACTACAATGCATTCCAGAGGCATGGTGATAAAATATTCTATGAAAATGCTAGAAAGAAAATACTTCATCTGCATCCCAAAAGTCCTAAAAATGAAAACTTGAAAACCCATAATAGACAATGTACTCTCACTTGTGTACAAAGAACTTTTAAACAAGATACCAAAGAATACATTAGAACTCTCTGATGAGATTGTTATCTGGGCTTTTCTATATAAGAACATGAAGCTACATGGAATTTGTGTCAATAAAAAAAGATTTCTAATAGACATAAATGGAAAATACTTTCCATGATTATGATATATATGCATTGATAAAGCACCACATTACATTTAATTTCAAGAATTATTCTAAATATCTAATAGAGAGAAATCCAAATATGAGTTATAGTGAAAAAAACCATGAATGGAAAACAAATAATAATTAAAAAAAAATTCTAAGAGCAACCTGATGTAACCCTAATGTATCCTAATTACTAACACTTATGTTAATAAGTGAGAATAATTACTAATAATGCAGGTGAACAATATTTCATCTTTATAAAATATTTAAACTAACCAAGCATGGTTACACAAACCTAAAATTATAGTGGCTCAAGAGGATGAGGAGAAAATAATAAGTTCAAAAATAACATTAGTAACTAAGTAAGGTTGTAAGCAACAATGAGAAATTTTGTCTCTAAATAAATATAAAAAGATATGGGGATGTGGAACAGTGATGCAGTGCCCCTTGGTTCAATCTCAGGTATAAGAAAAAAAAGGGGTTTTTTTTGTTTTGTTTTTCATTTTGTTTTTATCTTATTTTCCCTAAAAATGTGTGCTTCAGTATTTCTCATTAGTTGTTCCTGTTCATGTCTCATAAAATTAAGTAAAATTTTTCTGTTGCTACATCATGTACCTTACTTAAATTGACATATCCTATCACATTAAGCATAATAATTATTTAAATATTTAGATAGTATGTATACAAATAAAATCAGACAACATAACAATTAAAAAATTGGAAGTTTATAAGTAAATTCCACACCTCTGATAAATTTAATTTTGACAATATTTTCAGAAAAATTAAATAGAGAATAAGTAGTGTCTTCCTTAAGCAAGATTGATATAAATGCATATTTATATTTCAAGTAATGGTATTAGATTTTACATGAGATTATGTACAATATTTAACATGAAATGTATCCTTACACTAGAATATGAGTTAAAACTATAATAAATTAAGAAAAATTCAATTACATATTTATAAATCAAATTTAGCTGTGGAGTTTTGGTTATGCTTCCAAAAAAAAAAAAAAAAGAAATTGGACTTGAAAAAACTTCTGTAAAAAAACAACCTCACCATGAAAGTGAAGACATAATTATTAAGTTTTTTCCCCCAAAGAACTATCTGTCTCAGTTTTTACCTTGGCTAGAGGGCAGTTAATTCTCCTTATTGAGAAGCTGTTTGAGACCACAGCCCAAACAATTTTCTTGTTTGACTCTCACACTCCAGTGTCAAAATGCACCATTCATAATTACTCTACAAAAGGGACTAATCCATTTAAAAAAATTATACATCCAAGAAATGTATAATTAAGATGTATAATTAATATAATTAAGCTGTCAATGATAAGCCCTAAAATGTAAATAATTTCATAGTACTTGACATTTAAAAATTCCTTCCTCAGTTCTAAATTGTTTTTGTTATGCCTTTAAATTAACCATTATGTCTTTATTTTTTTCAGTATTCTTTTTTTCCTTTTGCCTATCCAAATGCATCTCTCTTATATTATGTAAACAAAAATTATTAACGTTTGCAAAAAATACCCTAAAATGAATGAACACAGAAAATAAAAAATATATCAAATATGAATAAAATTGAAAAATTTATGCCTCTTTGATACATAAGTAAAGTTACCGTTTTTTTCTTTTGGTAAAAAAAGAATTTTTAGATGAATAGTCACTTACCTCTGAAATTTACCTAAAGTACCTGGAAATATGTTGAGACTGTAATTAATTTAGGAATATTTATTGCTGAACTATTCATAAGAACCAAAAGTTAAAATCAATGCTAGGTAAGTAGATAAATAAAAAACTGTAAATCCCAAAAGTAGAATATTACTCAGTGGGCTGGAGATGTGGCTCAAGAGGTAGCGCACTCGCCTGGCATGCGTGTGGCCTGGGTTCTGATCCTCAGCACCACATACAAACAAAGATGTGTCTGCCAAAAACTAAAAAAGTAAATATAAAAAATTCTCTCTCTCTCTCTCTCTCTCTCTCTCTCTCTCTCTCTCTCTCTCTCTGTAACTTCTCTCTTTAAAAAAAAGAATATTACTCAGCAATATTATCTTTGTGTCTCACACATGCTAGGAAAGCACTCTACCTCTGAGTTATAATCCTAGCCATATTGAGAAAGTAATTTTATGAGAGCACTAAATGTTACAAACCATCAACTAAGTGACAGTAAGAAGAAAAAATATAATATGTTTTAAAATTACTATTATATGTAATTTTCTGAACCAGTAGATTCATGAAGTCAAAAAACAGATTAGTCATTACTAAAAGTTGTGTGAAAAAGAAACAAAGGAAAAACTGCTAGTGAGCACTAATTTCTTTCCACCTCAAATAGTTTTGGCAACTAAATTTTGGGTATTTAGTATATTTACATAATAAAAAAATTACACCCTGAAAATATTTATAAAGTTAATTTTAAGTTCACATGTGCTTTGCAGGAATCAATAGATGAGTAATTTACACAATGCATAAAGCATGCAACATCCCAGCCAGTAAAATAGGAAAATAAAAATGTCACTGCTTACTCTTCAAAAAAAATCACTGAGTTTTCACTATGAGATCCATATACATTTATGTGAATATACTGTGTTTTTTTTGTTTGTTTTTTCCTTTTTGCTTTATAATTCCTGGTAAATATAAAAGAAAACTATGTCTATACATCAACGATTATTGTAAAGTTGTCAAGTTTTTAATATACTTATGTAAATAAATATGTATTGTGTGTGTGTGTGTGTGTGTGTGTGTATGTGTGTGTTTTCACTGATTGAAATCAAACCCAAGATTTGCACAAGCATGACAGGTATTTCATTGTTTTGCCACAACCTATGTACAAAAGTGCATTTTTAATCTTGGTCCTCTCTCTTTCTCTCTCTCTCTCTCTCTCTCTCTCTCTCTCTCTCTCTCATATTTCTTCTCTCTCTCTCTCCCTGTATCTCTTTCTCTCTCTCTCTGTCCCTAAGTCACTCTTTGTCTTTCTCTTACTCTCTTACTCTCTCTCTCTGTTTTGTAGTTTTGAAACACAGGTGAAACCCAGGGTTTTTTTTTTTTTTTTTTACTACTGAAGTACATCCCTAGTTCTTTTGATTTTTTAAATAGTGAAAGAGGGTTTTTTTTTCTTAAGTTAATTAGGCTGGCCTCCAATTTAAGATGCCCCTGTCTCAGCCCCCAGTCCTGGCATTACAAGCATGACTTATCATATCTGTCTATTTATCTTTTTTTGGAAAGATATCTAATGCCAATTTTTAACTTTTTATTGTATATATTTCTTATTGTTAAAATAAACTTTTATTATGTTCTAATTAACATTCTGTTACTACTCTAATGATTATTGTTTCTGTTTTATGAGTGAACAAAAATTCCAAATGATTTACCACTATCATCTATGACCTTACCATGTGCTTTCTTGTATTACACATTTATTTTAGAGGGAGAGTCTGATCTATACCTTCTCCTACCTTCTGGTGGCTTACTGCCAATCTTTGATATTTCTTGACTTGTAGAATCACTATTCTTATTTCTGCCTCTGTCTTCACATGGTATTTATCTTGTTTGAGGCTCTGTGTCCAAATTTTCATTTCGTAAAAGGAAACAGTCATATTGGATAAATAGTTCACTCTAGTGTGTCCTCATCTCAGCTGATGGCATCTGCATCTACCCACTTCCCAGATAAATTTATATCTAGGTGTGAACTTTAACACGTGAATTTTAAGGAAACAATATCTTGATGCATAACATCAAGAATGACATCTACAGCTACTTATGAACTACCTGAAACAGGACCCTGCACACAGTGCTTGGTACTTAATACAAATAAAGAAATAGATAAATGAATAACTCTTTGTGAGTTCCAACAAAGAAGTACATGTTTTGGGGTATTTTGGTTTTGATGGTCACTACTGAACATGAAACACTACTGAAAAGAGAAATTGATGTTTTGAAAAGCTTTCTGAGGCTGTTTCCTGAAAGATCACGGCCCCCTTGCATTCTGATCACAACATAAAGCTATGCATTTGAAGTTGAAACGCTATAAATTGCATTTTGTTTTATCTTTCAAAATGTCACATTTACTTAAAAAAAGATTTTAGTGTCATATAAGAGTCCCTGAGTAATTTGATTTATAGGAAAGGGAGACCAGAGAGAACCAACTATATTATAATTAATTACATATGCAATGGTAAACTAAATTTAGGTACACAATTATAAGTCTAATCACACCCTGCAAAGGTTGTAAACTGTATGCCTGGACTGAGGAAGGAGCCCTCTGCTCAGCTCAGGTGCTCAGATACTCTCAGTGGACTCCTCAAGACATCAAAGCCCTGCATGCAAAGAAAAAACCTCAGAACACTGTCTTAGAAGCATGCAGTATTCCTTCCCAGGAGCTAGGTTATGCCACTCAGACTCTCCAGGACTCAGCCACCCTGCAGGGAATATGAACATGAACAGGACAGCTGTGTGGAAAAGATGGGCAGCATGTGCAGAACCAGCAAACACTTGCATCATGAAGCAGGGGACATAAAAACAACTTTGTTGTCACTTCAACAAGCCAAATGTAACTGTGTTGGGTTGCTATTGCTGCTTAAATGTAAGTGAGGTCTGGAAGTTAGTGGATTTGGGGAGCTTTCTATGTACTTGAGTCAAATAACATGCTGGGTTCTTTTGTCAGTTCTGAAACAATTAGCTCTATGGACATATGTTGGATAGCAACTGCCCATATTCTGTAGGACACTTAGAGCACTAGCTGAAGATAGGGATTCATATATAAATGATGATGGTAAAGATATAAAGATATATAGATGAGCTTTAGAGATATATAGATATATATGATAAATAGTTCACATATGCATATGTGTTTGCATATGTATATGGGTGTGTGTACATGTCTCTATATAAATAGAATATCAGAAGCCACTTTGCTTATATCTCAAATTGCCAATGGAATACAACTTCCAAGTGTATGAAGCAGGTTGCTGGGGTTGTTCTGAAGTGTACATAGCAAAGTTCATCAACAGACACCCCCTCCACACACACACACACACACACACACACACTGTGTCATTTCCATTTTCAAAATGAATGCATGTGCCTGTGTGTGTGCACATGCCCATACTTTCTACAAAGCTATAGAGCAGTGCAAAGAATAATGGCTGGGGAGTTCATGAGTGCCATTCATGCCATCAATGAAAAATGGATGGAATAATTTCAACTACCCAAAGTTTGAGCACAAAATGAATGGGATCATGGGGAAGTACCATATAAAACTATTAAAAAACTAGAATAAAACTCATGAGCCTCACAGGTCAGCAAAGGTAACAAACAACTGAGGGGAAATGTTGCAGGCCACCTGTGTTCATCCAGGTGGAGATGTGACTGAGGCCCAGACCCTGCAGACAGTCTGCACAGATCCCCAGTATGCATTCAGCTGCTGCTGCTCTGCAGCTGTATTGAAATTGTGTTATTGGCTGTGGTCTATAGCATTTTCCTACAGAAAATGTGACTAGATTAAGTTCCTCTTCAGTGCCTCACACTAGGTCTTTCTATACCATTTCCTCTTTATAGGACACTCATTCTCTGACACAATCTTCAAGGAAAGAAACTTGGTTTGTTTATTCACAATTAGAGGTTGGAGAAAGAACAGAAAGTGCTTTGTCAGGCACAATGATCTTCAAAATTAAATCTGCAAGTAAGAGTGCACAGGAGACTCTCTCACCAGCATCTTTTAAACACCCACTTGCCCCATGCCCATATAATCACATCTTTTCCCCTGAAATTGGACTAACAATGGTTCCATATTATATGGAAATCTGGAAAGCAGCAACTCACAATATGACAAAAGGAAGCTGGTGACTGCTCATCTTGAGACACTTAAGGAGCAAGTCCTTCTCTCCTGTTCCCTTTGTCCACCCCTCCCCCACACACTCACCTTTAGCACTAAATTCTTCACCAACACTACATGAAATAGACTCCCCATGGAACCATTATGGCTACCTTGTAAAAAGTCTTTATAGAACAGGGGCTCAATTTGTAATCTGGGTAGTTATAGAGAAACTGTAAGTCATTCAAAAATGTTAGCATTTCTGATTTCTGCTCCACACACTGTAGACCTAGGGCCACATATTTTCCAACTTAGGAGATAAAATTACAGTCTCTCCTTGAGTGCCAAACAGCTACATGGCTGTGGAAAAATCTCTTTATTGGTGTGGATCACAATTTCTTTTCTTTCTTAAAGAGAAAGAAAGAGAGAGAGACACAGAGTTTTATATTTTTTTTTAGTTTTTGGTGGACACAACATCTTTATTTGTATGTGGTGCTGAGGATTGAACCCAGGCTGCATGCATGCCAGGCGAGCATGCTACCACTTGAACCACATCTCCAGCCCCTCACAGTTTTTATCAATAAGTGACTGATTTGAAATATGTCTAGATATGTATATACATAAACATATATGAGAGGGAAAGAATATGGAAATTTGAGTTTTACATACTATGTTAATTCCATTGTATCAGATACATAAGGTGTATAGTTTTATGGCTAACACAGAATTGCCATAGAACTACACTTATTGTGCTACATATAATTATCTGTTTTACAAGAATCATGTAAGAAAACCCAGATATTTAAAACTGCAAATACACAGAATGACATTTTAATGAATTTAAAATGCAATACCCCTCAAGGTCATTATTAACTAATTTTTTAATTTATTAGTGAATCTTAAAGTACTAGTAAATGGAAATCTGAAACATTTTTGTTATTAGGCTTTTTGATACTTTTTAAAAAGTGCATGCATGCATGTGAGATTACAAATTCAGGCAGTTGAACATCTGAACATTGTCCTATTATGTTTACATTTCACCAATTTTGATTGGACCTTAACATGTCTTCTCAACTTTGGTAGGGCATAAACACCACAAAATTAAAGTCCACATCTGGATCACAACTAGTAGCATTAAGTTTATAAGTATTCTTTAAATCTCCAGTGAATAGTCATTATAAAACTAATATAGAATTATGGTTCATCTGATTAATGGTTCAGATTCATTTACAGCCCCCCATAACAACCTCATATTTTAATTGTTTTCAAACTGAAAATTAAAAGTGACCTTTATATTTTTCAGCCAAGACTTCTCAAGAAACAGGCCAAATTTTCTATGGCAACCTAGGTAAGACTAATCAAACCCAAACAGGTGTAAGGAGGACAGAACCACAGAGGAACCCCCAAACATTATAACACAAAAGGATGGAAGCACCCTTCTGTTAGCACACACTGGATTGAAGACCTCATGGATTTGAGATGTGACTTATGGGAGAACTTAAAAGTACTTTATGAACACAGATATCCATTTCTCTATAAAGGTCATGCCAAGATTTTCAGAGCATTGCCACAAACTCCTGGAGCAATTATTTCAGCAGCTTAATGTCTGCAACTTAGTGATGTTAATATTTCAATATATTAAAAAATACTAAAAAATTTTGTTCCACATCAGTTTGAGACCATTTTAATTGCATTAGTCACAGATTTTCCTAAGAATACCTGGAAATCTGGGTCAAATTAAACCAAGATAGTATGTAGCTAAGAATTATAAGAACATATTTTCATGTCCACTAACCCTTTTATTTTGCTATCATGTTTTTGCTGTTGATGAATCAAGTAATTGGTATCCCAGGCCTGGGAATATAGGTTAAGCACTCCTGGGTTTGATCCCCAGTATCAAAAAAATTTCTGCAATTTTAATTTATAAATTTTTATTAAAATTGCATGAGAGGGTTGGGATATAGCTCAGTTGGTAGAGTGCTTTTTTCACAGGCACAAGGCTCTGGGTGCAATCCCCAGCACCACAAAAAAATATTAAAACTTGCATTAACACTTGACATATTTCAATATATTAAAAAAATGCTAAAAAAATTTTGTTCCACATCAGTTTGAAACCATTTTAATTGCATTAGTCACAGATTTTCCTAAGATTACCTGGAAATTGGAGTCAAATTAAACCAAGATATTATGCAGCTAAGAAGTATAAGAACATATTTCCATGTTCAAATAGAGCTCATGGTATTTCTTCTGTGACTTTCTTCTGATCTTTGTGCATTCTTTTATTTCTTAGTAGTATAGTCAAAATAGGAAGAGGGTGTGGATGTGCATGTGGAGGGGGAGGCCGGGTAGGGAGGGCAGGGGAGAATGGGCCCTGCCTTGTTTCTGTGGCTCAGAGAACTTCCGAGGACGACTATAGTGCCATTTCTAAATGAACAACACATGACTCTTATTTTCACCTCTTCTCTGCCCTCTCTTCAGGTTTCCTATGTACTTCAAGCGCCTGCTCCCTGTGGTACAAAACCCTGGTGTGTGTTACTCCAGCCCCCTGGAGCCGTTTTGCTTTCCTAAGAGAGGAGCCATTAACTCCTGCAGGGTCTGTGCAAGGAGCTGTTGGTGTCCCCATAGCAGCAGTCAGTGACAGCTCATCTGGGTTTCATCAGCTTTCTGGGGCAGCGTCAACAAGTGTCGCACCTACTGCAGAAACAGCTCTCAAGTTTCATCACAGTGATGCTCAAAAATATTCTCCAGCTTCGGCAATGACCTAGTTCATTCAAGGGCAGGGAAAAAATGCTCTTCTTCCAGAACTTGCCCGGGCACAGAGTTTTCCTCTTAGGAATACAGACTCAAAATTGTGCTCCCAGTTTTTGGAAAAGACCTTGAATTTGAATCCCTGTCCCAGAAACCGTGTCATCCGATCAATGTCTCAGATACTGCCTGGGAAGCCCACCACGCAGCCAGCCCTCCAATAACATCTCTTGGACAAACAATACTGAAAAGTAAGTATAGAGACTGGTTCTTACTGAAGGGATGGCTGTGCTTTAAATACATAATTATTTAGCAGACTGCTTCCTTAAGAACTAAAACAAGATAAAGCAAGGGGTATCTGGGTGGGACGCTGGGACATATCACAGTTTTAATGTGGCCAAATTCTCTTGGTCTGGTAGTTTAAGTCCACTCTGACCTTTCTTTTATTTTTATTTTTCTTTCTTTTTTTTTTTTTTGAAAATAATGATTATTTTAAAATGTTTTTTTTTTTAATTTTGGCTTGACAATAATTAAAATAGTTTCTTTCAAATTGTGTCTGTCTTAACAACTAGAAAAAACAGAGGATAACTCAAAGGAGTGGTCTGTAGGGGCTTTGCAAAGTAACATGAAAAATTGAGACAGTTATCTGGGTAATTCTGGCCCCAGATACTTCTGCCTAATATAAATGAGTATTTTAGTCAAAGGTTATTCCTCTTCCTTGGATTATCTGAACGATTGAAAATTTGAAAATTTGCCCTATCTGGAGGACACAGCAGTAGTTTTTCTGATAACAGGTAATGCAAGTTGCTGAAAAGATCTCTGATTATTTCAGAATAGCTCGATGGCTCATGCAAACATTCATCCAGTTGTTAAGTAGGTTTTTTTTTTAATGTAAGGCAAAAGGTCAGTAAAAAAGTGCCTGCTGTTAAAAGGCACCACCATCATGTTACATTTTAATCAACACATCTAAACTTTAGAGCCACTGATTAAGGGGGTCAGTTACAGAAATCTGACAATCATTTAAAAATAGATAAAAGCAAGAACAGCATTTAGAATTGCTTCTGCTTGAATTATTTCCTTTCCTCAACCTTCCCCTTGTGCAAAGGTAGCCCTCATTTTTGAAGAACAATTAATCAGGAATGGTAGTCATTCTTAGTGCTCTGAAGGCATATGGTTTATTTCACAAAGAATGGGCCTGTCTGCTCTGAGCCTTCTCAGTTGAAACCCAGGATGTTGAGAGCTACCTTCTGAATCAGCAACTCTACAAATCCTGTACTAAAAGGTGCTGATGGCCAATAGATATATTCATATCTTGGAAACCAGGATTTGAAATCAACTAAATGTCTTCAGGCTCCCAAATAATATTCCTCTTTTAAAGTTTATATAAAACACTTGATCAAAATTTGAGGATGCTTTTAGGTAGGGCAGAATTCCTGTTTTTATCACCTGACACCCTCCCACCCCCCAAAAAAGAGACATTAGTTTTTTACAGCTCCATGCACACTTACATGTAGCTCTCAGCCTATGTGCAAGGGGAGGGCCATTGTGAGTAGTCTCATTTGGATAGAGCTGGGAACAAGAGGAGCCCAGGCATCACAGTCAACTTCTGAGTCCAACACAGTTTTTCCAAACATCTGAACCCCAGTTTTTTCATCTGTAAAGTGAAGAAAATGACATCCACTTTACCATAATTGATGTGTGATTAGATGAGTAAGTATATCTAACATATCTGCCATATCTGAGTTTCTCAACAAAAGTTAGTTCATCACCTTTGTTCATTCAAAGCTTCTTTCTTTCTTGTTGCTAAGACTTCAGGATATGATCATAATAGTAACTCTATGAAGTAATAGAAACTATACCTTAGAGATATTGGTATAGGGTGATTAAACAAACAACATGAAAAATTAGACTGAGGAAAATTCTGTATTTGGAAATAGTGCATTTGGAAATAAAATTAATTTTAAAAAAGAACTATGTTTTGGAATGCATCTAATAAATAAGAAAAACATTTTACAGAAAATCATTGGCCATATGTTTACTATCTAAAAAGAGAGGTAGAGATTTATCTACTTCATCTTAGACTAATTTTATCTAGCAATACCATATTTAGATATGAGTGTTTGAGAATGGATAGGAATGGAAGACGGAGTGAATCTATATATAAGGTGATGTCTGTTTGAGCTACTGACTGGTTCACATGGAAATGCCAAAAAGAAAAACTGGGATTGGAGAAATGTAAAAAACTTGGGAGAAAATGATGTCATCTAGGGGCTAGAAAAAAATGAGGGCATAAATACCCAGCCTACACAAGAGAAAAGAACATTTTAAAAAGTTTAGAGACTTTATTAGGATTTCTGCAGATGTGCGTCCTCCTGGCATGGTCTAAAAGCGCACAACCAATCAGGGCATTGGACCTCAGATTGAAGAGAAAGACAGCAGGTTAAAGAGAGGCTCAGTCCTGGAAAGCTCAGGGCTGGACACCCTGCACCTATCTCTCAAGGGCCAAACTTTGCATGGCTCCTAATGACACATCTGGGGGGGCACCAGTCACCTCCATCTTCAATTGATCCTCACTCAGCTCTTAGATAACCAGGCTCATTTTCCCCCCTCAATCCTGGTCTAAGACATTTTCCTGAGTCCAGTTATTCTCACACTTTCAAGTGCATTCATTTAAAGTGAATGTTGTTAAAATACCAGTTGCTGGGCTCCACCCATCAGAGTCTCTGATTCTGAGGACCCCAAGAATTTGCATTTTTCCTGGTGATGCTGATGGTGAGATGCCCTGCTTCAGACATTTCTTTGGCCTGCAGTTCCTCAAGAAAACCTGCTTATGCTTCTTATTTTCAATTACTGAACTTGCCCTTCTTCTCAGAGACACCCAGGTCACTGATACAATATGCTAGTGCTGTAGTGAACACAAAAGAAAAATCAATTGGTATCCTGCAGGCAAACCCATTACAGTATGGCTGTGTATGAGGGATGCTTGGTGTGGGGACCATACACCCTGATAAGCAGTCCATTACTTGAAGGAGGCTACTTTTTCCAAATGAAGATATAAGGGAAATCTTTAAAGGAAGCGAGCATTTGAACTTGGGCATTTATTTGAAAACAGGTGGAATTTGAACAGATGGAGGAGATCCTTTTATGTAAAGGAAACAAGAAAATATAGACAAAAACATGAAGGACAGAAAGATAATGAGTGTGGAGATGGGAGATTAGTTTGGTGGGTCCTGGCCTTTCCCAGCTCTCAGCACTTTCTTGGGGGAAGCATTCTTTAATTAAGCCAGCTTTGTTTCTATTTCCCTTTAAGTCATGTACTTCTGATTATATTTTTCTTTTCTTTTTCATTTCTTTTAGGTTTGTTTCCTAAAAGTGTAGCATAGCTGAATTTAATTTTTATAACCTACTGAGAACCTTGTTTTTTTAACAGATATTTTATGTATTTTTCTTAGGTAAACACTTCAGAATACAATTATTGGTTCTTATGGTAATATAAGAAACAACCACACTGTTTTCTCCAAAAGGTTTTATCATTTTACATTATTGGCAATATGAGAAAGTTCTGACTAGTTCACATCTCAGCCACTGGTACTGCTCTTCTCAAATTTTTAATTTAAGCTATTTTAATGAGTATACAACATTATCTTATTATTGTACTGATTTTTATTTTGTTGATATCTAATGAGGTTAAACACCTTTTCCTGTACTACATGAGCTATTTATAATCCATTTCAGTCTATTCTATAATTAAGAGAGCTTCATTAATGAGCTGCAAGAGTTCTTTATGTGTTCTGGTTATAAGCCATTTTTCAAGTACATTCTTTATGAAATGCAAAGGACTGCCTTTATACTTTCATACAGACTTGTACATAAATGCTTATGTAGTTAGAATAACTCTTATCTGAAAATTTGGGGATCAGAAGAATTTCAAAAAAAATTTTTTTAAGTTGGAATATTTTTATAGACTTTACCAGTAGAGAGTCAGTAACCTAAAAATCCAAATCTGAAATGCTCCAAGATTCCAAACTTTTTGAGCATTATATTGGCATTCAATAAATTTTGGATTTTGGAACATTCAGGTTTTGGAAATTTTGATTAAGGATACTCAGCCCATAACAGCTTTAGTTAATAGCCCCAAATTGGAAACAGATGTTCATCAAGTAATGAATTAACAAATATGTGATATGTCTATGTGGTGGAATACTATTGAGTAGAAAAGAGAGTAAAGTACCGCATATGTAAAAATAATATATATGTATCTCAGATACATGATGCTAATAGGCCAGACACAAAAGAATACCAACTGTGTGATTCCATTTACTGCTCAGATTAGTACATCAGAAATGCTAGAAAAGACATTTAATCTATGGGGACAAATGGGTAGACAGGTTGCCTAAAGCTTAGGGTGGGTTATAATGGACCTGCATGCAGTAGAAGGGAACTGTTTGGGATGATATATGTATTCTGTATTTTTTTGTTCTAATTATTTCTACATGCCAGGAGAATGCATTTTGGTGTAATGTACACAAATGGAGCACAAATGCTCATTCCTCTGGCTATACACAATGCAGAATCACACAAGTTGAACAATCATCCTATATATATATGGTAAGAATGTCTTACTCTACCATTTTTTCCACTCTCATTCCTCCACCCCTCCTTTGATTCCCCCTACAGAAACCAAAGTTTCTTCATTCTTCCCTATTCCTTCCACCCATGGATTAGCATCTGATTATTAGAGAAAACATGTAGCCTTTGGTTTTCAGGATTTGCTTATTTTGCTTAGCATGATATTCTCCAGGTTCATCCATTTACAAGCAAATGCCATAATTTTATTCTTCTTTAAGTATGAGTAATATGTATATGTAATGCATCTATCTATCTATCTATCTATCTATCTATCTATCTATCTATCTATCTATCCATCCATCTATCTATCCATCCATCCATTCATCTATCTATCTAGATATCTAGATATCTCATTTTTTTATCCATTCATCTGTCATATGACACCTAGGTTGGTTCCACAATTTAGCTACTGTGAATTGAGCTTCTATAAACATTGATGTGGCTGAATCACTGTAATTTGCTGATTTTAAGTCCTTTGGGTATGAAGCAAGGAGTGGGATAGCTGTGTGTCAAATGCTCATTCTATTTTAAGTTTTCTAAAAAATCACCATACTACTTTCTATAATGTTTGTACCAGTTTGCAGTCCCACCAACAATGTATGAGTATGCCTTTTATTTCCACACCCATTTTAACATATGGTTGCTTGTATTCTTGTTAATTACCATTCTGGCTGGAGGGAAATGGAATCTTAGAGTAGTTTTGATTTGAATTTCCCTTATTGCTAGAGATGTTGAACATTTTTTCATTTGTTTGTTGATGGATTGTATTTCTTCTTCTGTGACATGACTATTCAGTTCCTTAGGCCATTTATTGATAGGATTATGATGATGATGGTGGTGGTGATGATGGTGGTGATGATGATGATGATGATGATTTTTGCTGTTAATATTTTTGAGTTCTTTAAATATCCTGGAGATTAGTTCTTATCCTGAAGTGCATGTGGTAATGATTTTTTCATTATGTAGACTCTCCCTTCTTATTGTTGATTTTTTTTCTCTTTTCTTTTTTTTTGCTGAGAAAAAGCTTTTTAGTTTGTATTTTCAGTTTGTATTTGTATTAATCTCTTTAATATGGCAGTGATTACATGAGTGTATAAATTTGTGTAAACCATTAAAAAGTATACTTAATATTTGTGTGTGTTTGTGCATTACTGTTTGTGAATTATTCCATAGTAGCATTACTAAAAAAATTCCTTGTCCTCATATTTCAAAAGTGATTTTACCAGCAAAAGATTTACTTCTGTTTAAAGTTAGAAGGCATTATGTAAAGACTGAAACTTAGTTGACCTAAAAAATCCATGTGGATACATCAGTGTTAATATAAACTTTACATGAATTAAATACCCTTAAACAAGGAAAAGGTAAATGAATTCTTCACATACATACTAGCCTATGAATCAGTGTATTGGAATGCGACTCAGACATCCTGAGAATGCATTGCTAGATTGATATTTGGTAGTTCTATTGACACTGAGAAGCTTCCAATTAATGTGAAATAATTGCAAATAATCTGTTCTTGGTTTTATTGTTCTTTTTCTGATTAGTGAGTTGAATTTTATTCCATTTTTTTAGTGTGGAAACATGTGTGGAACATATACCAGTGTTTCTGAGAGTCTCTTCTTTCTTTTAGAAGCAGAATCCCTAGAATTTAGTGTAAATACCATGTAGAGCCTGTGCTTCTCAGCTTCTCTTGAAGCAGGGGTGGAGGTGTGATCAATGAGAAAGGAATAGTAATGTGAGTAGGGTCACAGTAGGTCACATTAGGACTATTTCATAATCATTTTTGGTCAAGTCATACTTTTTGGGGGGAGGAGGTATGGAGATTGAACTCAGGGGCACTGGGTCACTGAGCCATATCCCAGCATTATTTTGTATTATATTTAGAGACAGGGTCTCAGAGAGTTGCTTACCACCTTGTTTTTCATGAGGCTGGTTTTGAACTCGGGATTCTCCTCTCTCTGCCTCCTGAGCTGCTGGGATTACAGGCAAGTGCCACTGCACCTGGCTAGTTAGATATTTTTAATGTTGTAATTTTAAGATGCTAAATATGCTATTCAACTTTCCTATAATTATTTGTGTCTGAGCAAAGGTTTAAAGTTATCCGTGATTACTTCCATAAAGTTTGTTATATGTGTCAGTTTTTGTTTTAATGTATACTTTAATGTTATTTTTTTGCCAATATCTCAATTGAGGATTATGCCTTTTATCTGAATAAGATAACTCTCTTCATGATTTTTAACATGTGCTTTGCGTATTGTTTCAGTTGATATTTATATTGCCAGCTTTGTTTCTATTTCCCTTTAAATCATGTACTTCTGATTATATTTTCCTTTTCTTTTTCATTTCTTTTAGGTTTGTTTCCTAAAAGTGTAGCACAGTTAAATTTAATTTTTATAACCTACTGAGAACCTTGTTTTTTAACAGATATTTTATGCATTTGTATTTTTTTGTCAAAATTAATTTCATTAATCTTGTTTTAAGTCCTTCTTGGTTTTCATTGTTTTTAAGTGTTTTGCTATTCAATATAAAGCTTTGTTTAATTTAGTTTTGATTTTTTAAAACATAGCCTTTAAAAATTGGCTAAGAATTCTTTTTTTAATTTTTTAAAAAGTCAAAGTCTGTATAATACCTATGGTTCTTGGTAAGTCAAGAATCGGGGGCTCCCGGCTACAGGTGCTCTGCCTACAACCCCTCTGACCCAGCCTCCGTGTCTCCCTGGCCAGGCCTCAGCTTCAGCCTCTCTTGTGGCCCAGGGAACCCACAGGCAGCGGAGCCTCCAGCAGAGCTTCTGGTGCCCAGGAGGGGACAGGGCGGGAGGTGGAGAAAGAGGAAGCCTGCGAGCAAGCAGAGCGGGAGGAGAAGGAGGACGTCCCCAGCTACCTCTTACTGGAGCGGTCAGTGCTGCTGGTTGGCTCAGGCGGGGCGGACCGAATGGTGACTCAGAGATGCGAGAGGCTGCAGCTGGATGCGACTCCAGACAGTTGGGCCTCTCCTTCGGCCCTCGGGGCCACCACCGCAGGCCCCGGTGGTGCTGTCTGCAGACAAGGCCAGGTCTCTTGTTGTTCAACTGCTGCTGCTGCAGCCTGTGTTGTCACAAGCTTTGGCTGCGCCCTCCAGAGCCCTACACTGCGCTGAGCACTTGGGGATCTTGGTGGCTTGTGGGATTGCGCCACGCCCTATTGCGTGCTGGAGCTCCCCTCAGGCCCTAGTGCACTGCAGGAGTCCTGCAGGCGAGGATGGTTCTAGGGCGCCATCGCCTCAAGGTGCCAACAACAGCAATGATGGACCCAAGCCAGAGCAGCTGCAGGCGTTGATGACCCCCACCGCCTTCTGCAACAGTTCTTGCTGCTGGGAAACCTCATGAAGGAAGCATGAGGAGACTCCAGGGAGCCTTCCCTTAGGTTTCGGCCACCAGCCCCATGGGTGCCTCTGGGCCCGGTGGCAGATGCAGCGGACCAACCCCGTTGCTTGCAGACCTCGAGCACCTTGCTCTGACCCTGTCCACCCTGGAGAAGAAAGAGAATGCCACTGCTTAGAACTTGGCTTTCTGCCCCCATCAACCCTGATTTGAAGCCTCGCCTCTACTCCTGGGAGCGACAGCCTAGGTGCATGGAAAGCTTGGAAAAATTTTAAGCCCAGAAGTGGAACCAGCAGGGCAGTGATGTCCAAGAACTTAAAGTATGGTGAGATGCAGGGACTAAGGCATGTCCGCATGACCGTGTCCTATGAGAATTTCCCCATCAACCCTGGGCCAAGGACCTGGGATAAACTGGGGCACCTATGGCAGCTACTTGCATCCACTTGTACTAGACCTATCACTTGTGGGCATCCTGTGCTTGGATTGTTTAAAGAAAGGGCTGGAAAGGGCGGGAATCGTGAGAGCTTTCTAACAATTCTTGAAAACGAGTGATAAGGATACATTTTCTCCTTACTTTCCGGTGGAGGAGCTTACTGAAAACGGTGCTATAATTGCTGTGCAGAGAAATTCTGGGTTGAAAAATGTAAAATCTTGGCATTGGGTGGGTTGGCATCGCCTCCTTTCTTCCACTTAATCAATGACAGGAGGAGGTGGGAGAGGAGAACTCCACTTAGGGAATGAGAGGGAGGTGCATAATTTTGAAGGTTGGGAGATTTAAATTTGATTGTGGACTTTTACATGAATTGACCTTGCCACCCGTGGTTAAAGGTCATATTTATGCTCTGAGTGAGAAGCAGTGGGGTTCCTGAAAAAGCTAACTCATCCTTGGTGTCTTTTTCTCTCCAAGAAGAGCTCTGACTTGCTTTGCCACCACTTGGAGCCTCCTGATGACACACAGGCTGGGAGGGATGTGTGAGAAGAGTTGCTTTTTCTGTGTTTCTTCTTTCCAGAACTCCTTCTCTTGCAAGGCTACTCATGGCCATGTTGCTAGCTTTCTTAGAAAAGGTCATAAGGTCATAAACAATCTCTTCTCCTCTCAGCCAACCTTTCTTACTCTGCCCTTTCTGTGGGGTTGGAGGAAGGCCCTCAATGGCTTTCTACTCTGTTCTGGCCCTCTGGAGTGGTGGGCCTGAGCCTCTGCTCTTCCTCATGCACAGTTATTTTTCTCCTGCCTGCCAGCTCTTCTTTGTGAGTGACTGAAAGTTTTTAAAATATAACTCTCCTCTAGAAGAAACCACTGGCTTTACCCTTATAAAATTTGATGGTGCTTTAGTAAGGTGCCACCCCCAAACTTGAAGGGTAGCTGAACCAGTTTTTAAAGATTCAATGGCTTCTTCATCCTCCAGATGTAGCTATTGACCATACACTTGCATCGGAGTGTCTGAACCTGTGGTGGTCCTGATTTATGTGATTTCTTAATTAAAATGTCTGCTGAATAAATTTTATTTTTGTTTTGGAAAAAAATCAGATGATATTTATTGATGTTCATGATCTAATGAGCAAATTTATGTTTTACTTATCTCCTCAGTTTTCATTAATATGATCTGAGGATTTATCTCAGATTATTATTAAATTGCTTTTTAAATAACATATCATTTTTACTAACTTTTATGTCAGCTTATAGATTATGAAAATCCTAAGGTTGTCACAGCCTTAAATAATTTGGCACTTTTCTAATTATATATCAAAATGATCCTTAATAAACTCACTAAAATATACACTTAGTATTACTCATCATTTTGTTGATCTATTCCCATTTATCATCAAAAAATAGCTATTTTTCTTTCCCTGTTGCTCACCTTCAAGGCATTTGTTTGCTCACTAGATCACAAGGAAGAAGTATAAAAAGTCAGATTTTTAAATTTAAATATCAAATTTTACATTTTATATTTTCTATAGCAAAGTGTAGCACCTAGAATACATTCGGCATCATTGTATTAATGGATTTTGTGTTAGTGAATTTTATGACAGTTAAGTTAGTGAACTTGTAAGCTTGTTTTCTAAGCTATGCCTGTCAGTTGTTATATCAGGTTACATATGGCCTGATATTTACATTTCTGAATATTTGTTTTAAAATCAAAGCCATTCTCCTGCTGCTTTGAGTCTCTGATAGACTGTCATGTGACCTCTACAAGTGAGCATCAGCTTCATTCTATCTATATAATAAAGGTGCTTGAGTGGGACTTCTTCAGTTTTTCAGAACTTAGTTGAGGACCATTTGGGGGAACAGGGTCTTAGTGGACATGAAGGCTATTTTGAAACAGTGGGGAAGAAGTCAGTAGCAGTTGCTAGGGATAATATCTTTTAGAAACCAATGTTGTTGCTAAGTTATTGGAAGTCTTTTCTGTCTCAGTTCTTATTAATATTTTTTAGTTGTATATGGACATAATATCTTTTTTCAAAATATTTAAATTTTAGTTTTAGTTGTACAAAATACCATTATTTTATTCATTTATTTTTATGTGGTGCTAAGGATGGAACCGAGGGTCCTGCACATGCTAGGTGAGCACTCTACCAGTGAGCCACAAACCCACCCCCCATGGACACAATATCTTTATTTCATTTTTATGTGGTGCTAAGGATCAAACCCAGTGTCTCACATGTGCTGGACGAGCAGGGTTGTAGCAAATCCATGCCATGTTGTCTTGAGTTGAGGCCTGTGGTTCTCCCAGGCCTGAGCCAGGGGAGTATTCTGTTTTCCCACAGTGTCAATAGTCCACTCACTGGGGGCCACCCAGTCCCTTCCCACCCTGTGTGCTGTCTGGGGCTCCCTGGTTCCTTCTGTCACTGCTGTTCTGAACCAGCCCCATCTACCTTCAGAGTCTCTGCCTGACTCTCACTCACTCTCTGGACCTAATCCCCACTCTCCCTCCAGCTACCAGAGGGCAGCAGTGAGAGTCCTTTCTAAAGGTAGAGCTTCATTTTTTTCCTTCCTCTGGGCTCCTGGCCCCCTCCCTCCATCCATGTTAACAGCCCCCAGGGGTCAGCACATGGCTTCACTTCACTCTGCAAACAGGCCACTGGTGTGCCTCCAATATGAAGGAGGATGTGCTTCTAGATGACACTTGGGCATTAGTGAAGGCCATCAAGGTCTCAGGCTGGGGGTTGAGCCTGTCTTAGGACAGCTCAGGGCTTCATCAATGGCCCCAAATTAAGGTATCATGTTCTGCTCCAGCCTGGCTTGAGGACAAAACAAGGCCACTACAGCTATCATTTATGGCTTTCCATGGAAGCTTTCAGATGAAATTTGTGTTGCCTTTAGCTTGAGTTATAGGGAAAGGGGAGCAAAAAGCCAGCCTGTTATTGCAGGTGGAATGTAAGTTTAAGTGACAGTAAAGAGAAAAGGTGCAGTCTTAAACTTCTTATAAATCAATTTTCAAGAGGTTCAAACTCCTACATATAAGATAAAGAAGAAGCCAGTCCCTGAGGAAAACAGAGCATGGTGAGATTCACAGTTATTTTAATTTCTTTCCAACATTTGTAAGTAAATAAGAGTTTAAGTCTGGCCTTGGACTTTCCTTAAGTTATGGAGAAGGTAAAATGGGAAGCTCAAGTCCAGCTCTGGTGTGCTAAAGATGACATGGTTACACATTGAAAGGAGAAACACGTGTGACCAGTAGCAAAATTTTTTTCCTTTTTGGTTTCATAGGCCAGGAACCCAGAGGAAGGAAAAAAATGAAGCCCTCCCAGAAAGGATTCTCACTACTGCCCTCAGGTAACATGAGTGCATATGCATTTAAATACATACGCATATAAATTACTTAAAAATTTCTCCAATTGAAATCATACGTGATTGTCTTAGTCAGTTTTCTGTTACTATATTAGAGTACTTGAGACTGGGTGATTTAAAAAGAATGGACATTATTCTGGCCCATGGTTCTGAGAAAATAGCATGGTTTTGACACCTGTTCATCTTCTGGTGCAGGCCTCCTGATGCTGTAATTCATGGCAAACTCTGGAAGGGCAAGTGGGTGCACCCAGAGAAGGAAAGGAAACTCAGCTCCTCTTTCTCTTAGAGAAGGTGAGAATCATTTGTGATGCTCCCCCCACAAAGTAAGAACCTCCCACAAGGCTCCAATGCCCAATACTGCCTTATGGTAAAGGTAAGGTTCCACATAGAAACTTCTGAGGGACACACTCAAGCAGTCATGATGACCAATTATAACTTGGTTTTTATATTTCATGACACATTGTGGACATCTCTCACGAGTATTAGTGACTCATTCAGTGTTTTGAACTTGTCTACAATAATAAATCTGGAAAACAAATAAAATATATAAATCAAATGTCCATATGTGTTTAACATTTAATGGATCATATTTGGTCACTGGGAGTAATTGTTGTGACATCTATTTTTATAAAAATGGCATATTCTAATTCTTATAACTTTATTTATAATAAGTGAATATATTATAAGTATATTTTTATATTGTAAGTTTCAAAAGATCCATATTATCATGGAATAAATAACTTTAAAAATTGTATTAGAGTTGGCTCAGTGGCACAGGCTTGTCATCCCAGTGGATGTGGAGGCTGAGGCAGGAGTATTGGTAGTTCAATGCCAGCCTCATTAACTTGGTGATGTCATGAGCAACAATTTAATCCTGTCAAAAAAAAAAAACACAAAAAAACAAGAAAGAAAGAAAAGCGGAGCTAGACACGGTGGCACACACCTGTAATCTGAGTGGCTCAGGATGCTGAGGTGGAAGATTATGAGTTCTTGATCAGCATCAATAATGGTGATGAAATAAGCAAATTAGTGAGACTCTGTCTCTAAATAAAATACAAAATGGGTTTGGTGATGTTGTTCAGTGGTGGAGTATCCAAGAGTTCAATCGCAGAAGGGCCAAATAAAATAAATAAATAAATAAAAGGTGCTGGGGATGATGCTGGGCCTGTGGTTCAGTGGTAGCAAAATTTCATGGCATGTGTGAGGCACTGGGTTTGATTCTCAGAACCACATATAAATAAACAAAATAAAGATCTATCAACAATGAAAAAATATTTTTAAAAAATAGGGATGTATCTCAGTGGGTAACCACCCAAATGCATTCACCCTCTACCCTCTATCCACCTGGGATGCCCACCCCAAAGCTTATGAAAGAACAATATCTCAGCCTGCCACCTATCCAGCAGTTCTTCTTTAACAGCCCATCAGAACCCAATCCTCACTTGATGCCCATCTTTTTATGCCACCCTGTGACTATACACTGGGCCTGCACTAAGCCAACCCAGCACAATTGGTTGCTAAGGTCCAGGTGGAGGTATCCCTCATTCATTCCACTAGGACTTTATATTTTTAAAAATGGGTTGCTAATAATTCAAAATGACAGGTTTATGGCTAAAAGTACAGCTCAGTAGTAAACAAGTTTCACATGTGCCTGGCTCTGGTTTCCAACTCCAGCACCTTAAAAAAGCCAGGCAGGACTGATGGCACATGCCTCTTATCCCAGTGACTATAGAGGCAGAGGCAGGAGGCTCATAAGTCTAAGGACAGCTTTAGCAATGTAGTGAGGCCCTAAAAATCTTAGAGAGACACTGTCTCTAAAATATAAAAAGGCTTGGGGATGGGTTTTCAGTGCTTAAGCAATCCTAGATTCAGTCCCCACAACCAAATATAAAACCAAACCCAAACTAAAAGTGAAAACAAACTGTATTCCCCAAAATCCTTTGCAGGTAGGGGTCTCTATGATTCTGTGCTGGCCAATGAAATAGCATTGGAAGCCACTGGTCCTCTCGCTCTTTGTTTTTTTTTCTTCTTCCTTTCCTCCTGATTGCTGTATTGAATGGATGGCAGAATGAAAAACAGAAAGGGTCCTGGGGCATGATGGCATGGCTGGATAGTCATAGAAGGTAAGACTACCAACCACTGGGCTTTTTGATTGCAATGATTTTCCTCCTTGTTCTACTTTCTGTTCATTGTCCTCAGGTTCAGGAATAATATAGGCCCAAAGAACCAGCCATCTTTGTCACCAATTGCTTTTCGGGTCTCTGGAGATGGAAGGAAAGTACAACACAAAACATCTACAGTACCTAATCTGAGCCCTTGGAGTAGAGTTAGGCCTGAGTCATCTCCAGGACCCCTCACCTGCCCCAGAATGTTCACAGAGCGTATCTTTCCTCTTGATGCCAACAATCAAGTCCAAAATCTCAGGGCTCTCATGGCTCTCCTGAGAACTGTTCCACAACAGGCTGACACTGGTCCCAATCTCAATTCCTTCACTGATGGGCCATTGGGAAAGTGATTTTAAGCACACCTTACTGTTCCCATTTTTGAAGTGGGTCTTCTCCAAAAAAGACTTGAAAATAAATGAGCACAGAAGGAAGAAGCCAGGTTCCAAGGACTGAAGATAAACCCTGACTCCAGAGAAACCCAGGATCTGAAAAGATGTCCAATTAAAATGAGTTGGCAGATAAAGTATAGACCTTAACATAAAGCAATAACCTGACAGCAAAATATCAGGTGTGGGCATGGACATATGTGTGAGAGACTGACTTTTCACAGCTTCCACAACAGGTAAAAATGAATGCTAAATTTGTAATACATAACATAAGAAAAAGGAACCACATTTTTTCTAACTTTCCTCTTTTTCTTTCTTTTCTTTTTCTTTCTTTTTTTTTTTGTACAAGGGTTTGAAATTAGGGGTACATAACCACTGAGCCTCATCCTCAGGTTTTTTAATGTTTTTTTTTTAACTTTTGAGATACACTGTTAATCACAATATTGAGGTATTCTTATATCAAACAAGCCATACTAGAAAGGTTCCAGAGCTAGAGAGAAAAACCTGCAATCCCAGAGTGTAAAATATGTCAGTGGAGGATGAGCCATGTGGACAGAATGCAGAGGATCAAATGGGTGGAGTGGGCATTGCTCTGAAGAACAGTGCAGGCAAGAGGCCAGGTGCTGGGTGGAGCCTATGAAAAAAAGTAGAGAGGACCTAGTGAGGCTTAGTTGTTTGGCAGAGCTGGTGAGGCAGAGTCAGGCTGAGTGAGTGGAGCCCAACCCATAAGAACAGTGGGCGAGCAGAAGACAGGGGAAGCACGTTGGAGGCAGCATCCCACCCAGGACCCCTTAGGTGAGCACAGCCTAGGAACCAGGAGGTGCACTGATGCAGGAGCAGAGGACATTGTGGGTGCATTCACAGGAGGCAAAGGGAGTCAGAAGAGGCATCTGGTAATTCTGTCAGAAGTCACTGTTGACCCAGTGGGGAAGAAGTGTCTTTGGGCTCTGAGATAGAAATGTGACCTCAGGGTCTGCTCCACAAGGGGCCTCAGTTTCCCCTCTTACACACTGAGGCAAGGGAGGGAGGATGAAGATGCTACAGCACAGCCTTTCTTGGTTCTCCCCTCTAATGGGATTCTGTGTACTTTCCATATTTTCAGATTGATTGGGTTCCATGGGGTTTCTGGAAGGAATCCTGGGGATATCTCCTGAGACACTTTGTTTTTGAGGAACAACAATTTTTCTGGCATGTTCATAGAGACTTCTCTTGGTGTCTGCTGTTTACATACTGAGACCCTGAAGTCCAGAGAGGGTAAGCCTGTGATGCAGTCATCACTTGCTGGAGCCTGATGTGGATCCCACAGTCCCCTTCGCTCACTCACTCACAGGCAGGGGTTTCCTAGCACCTGGGCAATGAAAAAAGCATTGATGGGGAAAGAGGCCTTGACCCTTTCCAGGGGCAACTTGGGGAATCTCCCTACATCTGTAAAGTAGGACATGAAGTGATGCCTGCCTCTCAGACTGGTGTAAGGCCAAGCCCCAGCTTCATGATTCTCTAAAAGGCAGTTTGGCATGGATGGGGCAGGGGGTCTATTTTGACAGTATTATCATTTCATATTTTTTTCTTTTAAACATTTATTTTTTACTTGTAGGTGGACACAATACATTTATTTTATTTTTATGTGATGGTGAGGCTTGAACCCAAATCCTCATACATAATAGGCAAACACTCTACCTCTAGGCAAAACCACAGCCTTCATTTAGTTTTATATATGGAAACATAACCCCTTGAACACATACAAAGGTTTATCAAAGCAAAAAAACATTTTTCAACCACTGTGCTTTACTGCCCCCTGGGGCAGCCCTAAAGAGTAGCAATGATCTCTTTCCAAATTGAAATTTGGCATATAGAAAATTGGAAATCTTTACAAAGCCAGAAAGAACAGTGTGACCTGCCCAATGAAACTCTTACCCAGCCTCAATAATTTTCAATAATTTATCAATTCTTTCTATTCCTCTATCTCCAACAGAATTCCTGCATCATTTCCAAATAAACCTCAGGCACTCTGTCACTTAATCTTTAAGTATTTTACTAGGCATCTTTCAAAAACAATTCCATTATCAAGCTGAATCTCTTCATAATTCCTGAATACCAACCAAGATGCAATTTAAGTATAAAGATACCTAATTGTCTCAAAGAGATTTTTTTATCACTTAAAAACCAAGAAAGTTTATCTTTATCTCTTGTGATTTTCTAGGCAACCTCAGCAGATCGATGGTCCAGAAGATTGGTGTGACGGTTCTATAGAACAAATGGGAAGAAGAAAAACAACAGGGCAAAGAACAAAACTCTCTCTCTCTCTCTCTCTCTCTCTCTCTCTGTGTGTGTGTGTGTGTGTGTGTGTGTGTGTTTGTGTGTGTGTGTGTTTAAATTCCAAGATTAAAGGTTTTTTATTCTTCCAGGTACAAAATATACATACACCAATAATAATGACATAAGGAAAAAAGTTCTATATTCTATGTCTTTTTAATTATAGAACAATTTTATCTCACCAGAATATTAACAATGGACAAATAGGCCTGACTTAAGAGAAGGGAGGGAACCAGGAGCGGAGACCTGACCAAGATTTTGCCCTGAGGTAGACTAGGCCAGTGTGGAAGGTGGCTGTAAGTGACATCATGAGGACTGGCAGAGTGAAGCAGAACAACAAAAAAAAACAATGTACCAAAGGAAACCTTAGCTCAGTTGGCTAAAGTTTTTGTTCAAAGTTAAGTGACATGAATATCTTCAGGAAGTGCAACACTCCTCCCTACAGAAAACTCAATATTCATACTTCGGGAAATATCACCTTCTGGTTTTCTTTTCATGCCCCAAATATTTCTTAAAGATCTTTTATCAATGCTTTTGTCCTCACAGCTGGTTTCCAAGCTCTCTTCTTTCTGCTCATCACCTTTTATAATTTTCATTTTCCTCCCTAAATAATCCTATCACTCAGTTTTTAAATTTTGGTAAAATATGCGTAACTTTATTTATTTGATTATTTTGTTACAATTCTGACCACTTTTAAGTGTCCTTCCTGTGGCATTAAGATTTTTTAAATTGTTGTGCAAACATTGCCTCCATCGATCTTCAGAATTTTGTTGTCTTCCCCAACTAAAACTCTTTACCAATTAAACACTAGGTTTACTCCTTTCCCCTCCCTTCTACCCCACTAAATTAAGAGTTTTTACTGTGTTGGGCACCATTTTGAATTTTTTACATATATGAACCAATTTAATTTTCTTAAAAATTTAAGAGGTATTACTATCATTTTTTTCTACAGATTAGGTCCCAAACAAAGAAGTTGTATGAATCCCTATAATTTTATAACCAATTGTATTATTAGGCCCAAATATTTTCTTCACCCTCCACTTCACTCTTCACTGCCCTATGACTACTAACAAAAGTGGGGGGTTCTCTCATACCTCATGGACATCAGGGTCTGTGTGATACTTCGGTCAACAGAATGTGAGCAGAAGTGACATCTGCACTGTCCAAGTAGTAGCTTTGACTCATGTTGTAAATTTATCAGCATTCTTTTCCCTTAAAAAAACCTGAGATGGATGTTTTCTTTTTAGACTTGGTTCTAGAATAAAAAAAGATATTGGACAAAGCCAAATCTGATTCCATGACCTTTATATAAAGTAATTATTTTTGGAATTTATCTTATTATCACATTTGATAATCTATTTAGAGAAATTAAAAATTCTTTTAGCACAGATATTGTAAATTATAAGGAAGACATTAAAATTACAGGTCAAGAAATATTCCAACTGATCTTAAGCAAGTCAAAAATATAAACCCAGTCATAGAACAATAATTTAAACATTAAGCAACCTTTTCATTTTTAAAATTCATTATTGTAGAATATTTATAAGGAGAGAGTAAACAAAAGTAAGAATAATTTCATTGTGAAAATGAGTGTATATTTGAGAGAATTTTTTAAGACCTTTTAATCTAATTACTAAAAGGTATTTGTTTGGTAAATTTCTAATGGCATGCTGCAAATACTTGTGAGAATTATGAGACCATAACCTTAAAATAAATGAATCTCTGAACTGTTTCTGTTTCATGAAGAATCCAAGGGAAACCTTCTAATTCCTAACTCTGCGGTTGAAATTTTAAATTTTCTGCATCTCTATCCTGAAGTATTGCCCTAGCTCATAATTGGTCTTCTTATTTCTACTCATCCCACCTACAGTTCATTTTCAACACTGTAGCCCCAATTTCTCTGATATATAAATTAGAGAATACAATTCCACAACTCAACCCTTCAATAATCTCCATTTCACTCCAAACCAAAGTCTTTCTCACAATCTACAAGGTTATACACACCCTGACTCTTTCTGTCCTTGTCTCCATTCATGCCCCTACTACCTCTCTCTGCTCCAGTCAAGCTGGCCTCTTTGCTATGCCAGGAACATCTCTTCCTCATCATTTGGTGTGTGCTGTTGATTTCCTCAATACTTTGTAATCCATATTGCTTTCTAGTGCACCAAAATATGTTTCAGTCCTTTCTCAAAAGCACAGATAACCCTTTACAGACCACCCTCCCAAACCATTTCCTAGTCTCCTTACCAGGTTTATTTTTTAATAGCACTTGTTACCATCTAAAATAGTCTATGTATCCCACCCACCCACTTGCAATCTCATTTCCCTAAAATATAAGATCTACAAGAATAAGATGTGTTGTCAATGATGTTCAATGCAATCTCTCAAACTTGGCTAATGCTAATATTCATTCTTGAATAAATGTTTTTGCTTGAGATTCAAGGAGTTAAAAATATTTTCTTCACTTGATTAAAAAATTTATATTTTAAGTGAATAGAGATATCAACTTCAGATAGCATAATTACTGTGAGAGTTGTAAGATAGATAAAAATAAATACAGAGCTGTTAAGAGACAAAATAATATGGAAACATGAGTGGCGAATAAGTCTTTTAAACCGTCATAACAGAATTTATCAAGTCAAGGGCCCTGTAACCTGGAGTGTATAATGTGATGGGCCAAGTGTATGCTGAGCCTTATGCTGAGCCCTAGGGTATACCATGCATGTCTTTCCAAATAGTCACCTTAACCCAAAGATATGAGATTTTGCTTAAAACGGGCCACTGGAAGATAAGTTCTAATTGTTCTTGAATGTTTTCTGTATTAGGGAGATATTTTTTTGGAAAGATTAGAGGGACACTTCTTTAGCACCACCTATGTTTTAGAGCTGAATTGGATTTACTTCATTAAATGTTTATTTGATTACTTACTAAGTGCCACAGTATGGCTGCAGCAAAATAACCAGGGGGTGACGAGGAACTGGTGTACAGTAATACAGCAGGAGTGGGAGCCATTTATTGTTGGACAGGAGTGGTATATATACATTCCACACAGCTTATCTTAATTAACATAAACTAGATACAGCAGTTAAATAATAAGGAATCTCCACACTTAATGGCTTGCTGGTGCCATCTCACAAACCACTCCCTCTGGCAAAATGCCAGGCACCATCCTGACTTGTTTACAGACTCTAACATTTCCCCCTTTTGTTTAATTTAAATAACGACCATAGTGGTTTTTACACAAACACCATAAATAAACTGCTACAAGCAGAAGGGGAGGATACAAAATGCCAAAATATCAAGCCAATTGATGGATCCATGCAAGAAGCCCTTGGAAAAATTATACGAGCAATGACACCATTAGCAAAGATACCGAGTTACAATTTGTTGTAGATTACAGTTTGTTGTCTCAGTCCAGGTAAAGCATTGTCTCAATAGATTAACTCACAGTCCAGGTAAGTAACAGTCCAGGTGAGTTCTGCAGGCAGCTAGCTTGATCCAAAGTCTCGTCTGGTTCTCAGCAACACTGGAAATTCTTCCACCTTTGTCTTTACTGGCACTGGGACAAAAGCAGGAACTCTGGATGGCTAAAGAAAATCCTGTAGTATTCCAGCAGGCGCTAAGAAAAAAAAAAACCTTCTAAACAATTTAGTACATTATCTCAAGGTTTTTTTTATATTTGAAATAAGCCTTAATAGTGCTCTTTACTCATCAGCTTCCAGGTGTGGGAGAACCATTGTAGCTTAGTTATTGGCATTGAAAATGACCAAACATCAGGGATGCTTGTAGCGTCTTCTGCCAGCTGTAGTGTCCAGGGCAGCCCCAGATGGCCCTGGGGAGTGTCCCGGACTCAAACTGCTTCCAGGCACAGGGAGCAAGAACCCACGAGACTGTGCCTCCAGGTCAGGTTTGGATTTGGGCTCTAGCAGTGGCGTCCCACTGCCTGAGTCGGGGGTGGGGAAGAGCCCACTGCTGATGCTTGGAAAGTCCTTGCTACGCCATGACCGGCTCGTGCACGTGGCAGCCTCCGAGCGGCTCCACACATACTCTAGTAATGAAAAGTATTTAGTAGTAGCCTTTTGTAATTCTTTTTTTTGATAATCCTTCCTCCTCTAAACTTTTTTCTTCTTTCTGACTATAATTCTTGAGCTTCCATCAACACATGCCCTAACTGCTCTTGGTTCCACTGGGGTGCCTTCTTCCCTTAGTAATTTATTTAACACTCTTTCCATATTTTCATCACAAAGACAATACAATACACCAAGACAAAACAAGACACAAACATACTGCATCAATCTTCTCCATTTTCTCAAAATGGCCATTTTTCCTCTCACCCTATCTGCCTAGGGACGAGCAGATTTGCTCCCATCCTATCTAGGGACAGGCAGCTTTGTTTTCATCACTTACGCCCGAGTGTCCCGGGGCTCCCAGTATGGGACACCACCTGCTGCAGTCTGGCTACAGCAAAATAACCGGGGGGGGGGGGGTAATGAGAAACATGTGTACATTGATACAGCAGGAGTGGGAGCCATTTATTGTAGGACAGGAGCGGTATATATATATACATTCCACACAGCTTATCTTAATTAACATAAACTAGATACAGCAGTCAACCAATACGAAATCTCCACACTTAATGGCACGCTGGCACCACCTCACAAACCCCTCCCTCTGGCAAAATGCTAGGTGCCATACTGACTTGTTTACAGACTCTACTAACTAAGGGCAAGAAAACCATTACTGAATTTGCTAGGTTTCTTTTATTACTTCACTTCCTTGTATAGCATTTGTTAAGGATAGATTGGCTCTAATTTATCAAGTTCCTAGAACAATGTCATACACATACTAAGCAATAAATGTTTAATTTATCCTTCCATATCTGTCTGCCTTTCTATAGTAGGATCCCTATGTTTCAAACAAATATTTTCACTTTCTCAGTATTATATTTCTTACTGTTGATGTATAGAACTGCATAGAAATCTTTTATTATTTGTAATTTTACATGGCAAAATAGGGACTTCGTTGTGATGTTCAATGCTTTCAGGCTTATAAGAAAGTTTGAAAACTATAGAGTAGGCAAGAAAATCTAATAAAAGTCAAAGACCATAAATATTTTATATAGTTGGGGCTTTAACATCCTGATGTCAACATGGCAATGGTGGAAACCCTGTGCCAAGAACATCATCTAGATAAATCTTAACCCCCCCCAAAATTCTTTCAGCCAGTTTGACATAAAAGAGTAAGTATAGAAAATAAAGATAAATTCTCTGAGTTCCAGCTTTGTTACTCTAACCATATTACTTTGGGTAAGATATTTAATCTTCCTATGACTTGATGTCCCTATCTGAGGGAGATTAATGTTTATACATCATAGGATTTCACTGAGTAAATATCTGTACACATTCTAAAGAGTGTCTGCATGTAATATGTTAATAAGTAGACTTGGCATTCACAGACTCTTATGACTCCCAAATTACCAGATAAGGTTCTTGTTGGCCTTTTGTAATATTAACAGTAATTGTATTATAATATCTCTATGTTTTGTACTGGAGTATAAATTAACACATTTTTATGGTGACTCTTGTTGATAAATGTCTCACCAAAGCACCAACATTCTTTCTTTGATTTTTAATGAGGTCTTAGTTTTAAGCAGAGGCAAAAGAAAGCAAATAGAATTGAGACACCCAAGCAAATTAATTTTAATAATTATTTTAAATCTATTAATTTTTTTTGCTTTTTTCACATATCATGATAATTAAATTTTAAAAGTCATTTCAAGAATAATGTTAAATAATCTTCACAAAAGTAATTATTGATTTATAGAAATAGAAACACAATCTTTGCATTTACACTTCAGTGAGTCTCACTAACTGTTGGAGAATCTGTTCATTAAGGTCATTGTCTTGATGTATATTGACTCTGAGAGACAGTGCAGGAATTCTCATGGCTGGTTAATGTACCTGAAATGAACAGATTGACTCCGCCATGCCCTATTCATTTTCCATGAAGAGATTCATTACAAGGTGCATAGTTTATGCTTCTTCATTTTACAGGGATGAAAAGTAGATCATCACCTAAATTTGATGCAATGTATCTTAATTTTAACTCATTGTGAATAATTCGTTCATTTTCTTCTCCATAGTAGCTGTAAGTCTATACCACTTAAACTATTTCAATAAAAATCATCCAAAAATATTCATAGCAATTATGCACATATTGTAAGCAATGGGGGTGGGGAAAGGTTTCTCATGCCATCATAGTGCTAAGAGGTGCTCTGCCAGTACTGAATCCTTTTGGAGAATTTCCATTTTCCATTCATATTTTCATGTTCAGTTACAGCAACCTGACCATTTAAAAAATCACATATTCAAATTATGAGTTGAGGCATTTTAACTGGTTCCTGGTATATATTAATTTCATTAGAAAGCTCTGGGTAAATGTCAGTGGCTATGCACCTAAGATCACAGTGCAAGAAAGAAGATGAGCTCATTCCCAGGGTGAGGTCATAGGGCTGTTTGTCAAAAGCCCTTCTTCTGCTACAGACTGAATGTCATCCTTTTCTTCTTTGAAGTAAGGTGTGACAATGTGATTTGATTTGGCAAAAGCAAAGGGACAAAAATACCTGAAAAAAGTGATAAGTTTCTTCTTGTTGATAACTTTAGAAACTTCACATGTTTGTACTTTCTCTGAGGGAGAACAAAGGATATGTGGAAGCACATAGATAGCTATCTTTCTCCAACCCACACTGGAGAGTCCAGCCTGAGCAATAATTTAATCTGCATTGGTAAAATCACTAAGATATTAGGGGCATGGCTAGAATGAGTTGTTTGACTTGTTGAAGCACAAACTTGTTGTTTATAATAATATTACATAATAATATACATAAGTATATATAATATATTCAAAATTATTATAGTATATAATTGTATATATAATAATAATTATGTAGTGATGATGTTATACTTGAAATATGATACATAATAGAGTTTACTATTGAGATACAAGTAGTTTCTAGAATGCATTTTTTTCACTAATTGCATTAATGAAATTACTACTATTACTACTGCTACTCAACAGTATTAATTTTTTTACAATTCTTCTTATATGCCACATCCTTTTCTAAGCATTTTACATGTATCCTATGAAGAGGGTTTCCCTAATTTAAGAGATTAAGTGATTGAAGTATAAACAATTGAAGTAGTTTGTCCAAAATTACACTCGAAATGATTGGTAGAAATGAGATTTTTATCCCAGGTGTCTGACTCAAGTGTGTACTTTTTAAAACTGTAATGTACTGCTCTTCAATTATTATTCACAGTTAATTTCTTTCAAATATCTTAAATAAAATAACCTGGTCTGACATGAACCCCAGGCTTTTGCTAAAATATGAAGTCAAATAGAAGCAAATGACACAGAAAACATTATGCATCATGTATTTAGTTTCTGCCTAAATTTACCTTCATTGTGAAAAAATTATAGTTAAAGGAAGAGGATTAAACATGATAAATTTTGTGTAAGTTTTTTTTCAGCAGGGACCTGGTGGTCTCCAGAGCAGAGTCAGTGACAGTTCTCTGGGTCCCACACCCCTAAGGAGTGAGAACAGCTAATTTAGAAAATGAAAGTCTATAATTAGCTAATTAACAGCAGGACTGTGAATCTTTTCAGGTTAAAGACAAGCTGTGATATTCTGGCATGCAGCTACATGCTGCTGCAGTTCTATAAGGACATATGACCCAGAGAAACCATTTGGTTTTAAGTCCACGTTTTACCTGTTAAATGAGTTCCCATTCACTGGCTGTGTGAATTTTAGCAAGTTACTTAACTTCTTAAGCCACCGAAACCTGATCTTCAAACTCTAGACAATAATGCTACCTCAGGATCAATGTGGAATTAAGTGAGATAACGGTGGCAAAGCGTTGGACACTTCCAGGCGTGTTACTAGCTATTGGAGGATTTATAAGGACAGTGTTAAAAGGTGCTTGAGAATACATCTGTGTTTAGATACTTTTTCTAAGACACACTCCCACTTTATCAAGTTAAGTTATGAAGGTTATATGCTACTTCCACTTTCCCCACAATTTTACTTTGCTCTTGACTACCTACTAAATGCCATAGTAAGAAAACCACATCTATCTTGCTCTTAGAATCTTTTTATGGGAAATGCTATTGTTTGCTAATAAAGAATTTAATTTATATTAACTTGAATTAAATTACTAACTATACATTTTATAGTTTTCACATCTCAAAGAAAATTAGTGAATCTCAGTTTCATGAGATAAAGATAATTACACATAAATGTTGCAAATAAATATATGAATAAATCGCACAAAACCCTACAAAACCTGATCAAAAAAAGTCCTTTTAATAATACATCTGTAGCCAGGGTTGGTGGTGCATTCCTGTAATCCCAGCAACGTGGGAGGCTGAAGCAGGAGGGTTGCGAGTTCAAAGCCAGCCTTAGTAGCTTAGTAAGACCCTCCATGACTTAGGGACATCATTTCAAAATAAAAATTAAATAGGCTATAGATGTGGCTTGGAAGTTAAGTGCCTCTGGGTTCAATCACTGGTACAGAAAGAAAAAAAAAAGAAAAGAAAAAGAAACCAAACAAAACCAAAAACCTTCTGTAGCTTTCTGAAAACTTACTTCCTCCACATTATTACTGAACCTCATTTCTTTCAGGTTCCTGAAACTTAGCTATATGCCAGATTTGTAGTATGTCATCATTAGGCAATTATATATTTGTGACCATCTGCTAACAGCCCTCCCTCTCTAGGAGTCTCAAAGTCCAGCCTGACTCTGTCATCTCTCTGTTCAGCCTCCCCCCACTCCTACTTAGTACTTCCATGTTACTCCACAAATTTTCTCTTTTCTTTCAAGATAATTGATCCTTGAAAAAAACCCTTTTGGAGGTAAATGTAATCACCTCTCAATTCACAGGGAAAAATGAGCCCCTAAAATGTCTCTAATTAATGTTAAAATTTTCAAATCCCATAAAATGCATGCAATTACTCACTAGTGAACATTAGATATCCTAGCCCAACTCATATTTTTATCCATTGAATATGCTCTAATATAGCTCATATTGTTATTTTCTTAGTCTTTTTTGTAGTGTTTCTACATGACAACCTATAGCATCGATAGCTCTGATAAATAAAATATATGTGTAATATACACACAATTAAATTAACAAATATATTCTTGTAATGGTAAATGCAGAAAAATGAATAAAATACTATTAATTGATAGAAGATAATGAAACACAAGTATACTGAAAAAAAGTTAATATGGACAATGATATAATATCACTACAACAAAATAAATAACAGACCAATATTAGAAAAAAAAAGAAAGAAAAGAAAAGAAAGAACCCCCAAAGTCAAAATTGGACGTTTAGGTAAAATTCTTAAATCTCCAATTATCTTGTCTCAACTGATATACTTGGATATCTGACATTTGAAATGCAAGACACTTGCAAAAATGTTTTCTTGACTCATGTTAGAAAGTTATATATTGAGTACATCTGTACATTTTGTCATTGTTTAAACACAAACAGAATTTTCATGACCTGCTCCTTTTCAAGGAGCTTATTAATTGATTACAGGATGTTTAAAGAAGTAAAATTTTCTGAAAGATCAACAGGAGTACCACTATTTCAAACAGCAGCAGGGTCAATTCTGGATATTGGGCCCATTCCTCATAGTCAAACTTAAAACATACAGGCCTTTTGTTATAATGAGCTCAATATGCAGAAATGGTACTTCCACAATGCTTCCATGATTCCTACAGTTTTTCAACTTTTCCATTCACTACCTAAATGTGTATTGAAGAAATAAACTCTACACTGGCTTTAGAAACCCTATAGCTTCCTAAGTATTTCTTCTCTAAGTAAAGCACTAAAATTAAGGGACTATGGATATGTGGCCAAAGTAACATTGCTAGAGCAAATCCTAGAACCTAGGTAGTCCATCAGATTATGCTGTTTCCTCCAACATGTGAAATTTGTGTGGAGACATTACACTATTTAGAGAAAAGCAGATTTGAAGAAGAGATATCTATATATTTTTACTTAATTTTTCTTGTGAACTAATTGTGAAGTGTGTTATTTGCATATTTTTATAATGTACAGAATGTGAACTATGACAATGGCAATATGCTAATGGTGCTACCATGAACACTGAATCAAATTTACATGATTACAAAATGTCAAAAGGTGGTATTTTTAGAACACATTTTTATATTTCTGGGAAGTTCCTTAAAATAAGTTTTCTCTGGCAGTCAGTTTTCTCTGGCAGTCACAGAGCACACTGAGCTGATAGTCAAGGATCAGGTGCTGCTACAGTCCTAACCAAAATACCAGAGAAAGACTGAAGAGACTTGTCAAGTTACTAAAAATTTGAGATCCATCTTTTCTGAATAAAAGTCAAATAGAAGTTAAGCATGATTTATAATTTATTATGTCCTTGAATGATTGTTTGTAAAAATAAGATTCTTTAAAAATGAATAATAAATATACCATTCCAGTTTCAGAAAAGCATTTTTATCATAAGTAATGTTACTAAATAAAACAAAATCATATTTCAAGTATTATTTTCTTATATACAGGAAATTATTTATATCATTTCAAACTTTCTTCTAAGTTACTATCTATGGGTTTGTACCATGGAAACAATTTATCTGATTTTCTGTGTGTTTGGACTGCCCTGGGCCTTTTAAGTAGACACTTTGTTTACCCAGATTTCCTAGTTTTTTAACAGAATTCAACAATATGGCAATGTCTGTGGATATTTCCTGTAGTCACAATGTATCAATTCAGGAAACACATTATTTGATAAATAGTGAGTTAAAATAAGAACATTACTACTAATTCCTTTGTAAGAAGTCATCACTTTTTAAAAGGACCATTATGGTGTGATGCAATGAGGCATGCTTAGAAATTATTTATATTCTCATGAATATTGAGACTATTAATGGTGATGCATGTGAAGTCATGAAATAGAGCCTGTTGTTCACTCTATTTCTTTTCTTAAAAATAAATATAAAAATATAAAATATAAAAATATAAAAATATTTCCTTTATCTCAGGGTATAGTGTGGGTCCTTTGAAATGGCATTATGAAGTTAGACATTACTATGAAATTTAATTAAATTTATAATATTTTAGTTGATAGAATTCAATAAATGATGAAAAAGGGAGGAAATGTTTTGAATAAAAATGTTTTCTTGTTTGGACAAATGGTTTGGGGTACAAAGATATGTGCATGTTATCACAGTCTTAAACCATGTATGTATGTATGTATGTATGTATGCATCTATCTATCTAGTTTCTTTAAAATTCAACAATTGCTGAGGATCAAGAGCATTTCTATTTCTTTTAAAATTTTCTTCATTTATTAAATTTTGTTGAATTTTTTAATATTTATTATCTAGTTGTAGTTGGACACAATGTATTTATTTATTTATTTATTTATTTATTTATTTATTTTTATGTGGTGCTGAGGATAGAACCCAGGACCTCTCATGTGCTACGCAAACATTCTACCACTGAGCAATAACCCTAGCCCCTTGTAGAAATTTTAATAGCATATAATTGAAAATATTTAAATTAAATTCCTATAATTGCTTGTTAAAATTAGCAAACAATAATGCTGTATCTAATGCTTCATATAAGTTGGCTAAAAATTACAATAAAATTATTCAACAGTTCCAATTTCTATTAGTAATTTAAAATGAACAAGAAGATAAAAGTCTTCGTATAGTAACAATGGTTTTCACAATTTCATACTTGAAGTACCCTGTGTTATTAGAACTAAAGGAACTTATTTTCAACCAGATACTCCATATAACCAGTTATTTTATATAGTGACAATTAATCTCTTTAACTTGAAAACTTTGTAGAAGCACTGCATAGTAAATCATTATGTAGTATCTAAATTCATCAAAATTAGATTGAATAAATTTACATGTTACTCAGAGACTGACCTTAATTAGAAACTTTGGACATTCTGCTAAAAAAGATTGGTTGAAAAACTCCATTGATTCTATAGTTGCAAATTTTCCTGGATATAATCCATTCATCTTTGTGACAATAAGACTTTTTTTGAAACAATGGTAAGGTTATAGTAAAACTGGAGAAATTAATCTATTTAGCATTTTAAAGTAAACTGTATTTTTAAAGTATTTTTTTCTTAGGGGAGATACATCAAAATTTTCTTCTAGCAGTACCAACTTGGTTTGGTTTCAAAAAAATTCTGAACAGGGCAATCAACTCAAAGGTAGGAAAATAATATGCTTATAATACAACAAAAAGAGTCACCTAACTCTCTGTATAATGAAGATGCTATAAATTAGATTGAACTAGTTTTCAGAAATATGACCTTTCAATAAAAGTTTATATAACCTTTTCCTCTTTGTTGTAATTTCTTACATTGTTTAATCAAAACAGAGGAAATAAAGCAGAGTGGAAAGTTGGGTTTTTGTGGAAAAACAAGGAGTATAATTTTTTCAATGAACAGATGGTATGCAAAGTATTTTTTCCAAGTGAAAAAAAAGAGTTTCCCAGAAATCTGGGAGTCTGAGGCAGAAGAATTCCAAGTTCAAGGCCAGCCTGGGAAACTTAATCTATTAAGAGTCTAGGATAATTATTTTTCAGATTATACTCTCAAGCATTGAATACACCATGTCAATATTCATCAAAAATACAATTTCAATGTATTGGAATTAATACATCCAATTACATATCCAACATGTACATGATACATCATATTTAATGACTCATATTGTAACTGCAAAAGTAAAAGATGAACACCGATTTTAAGCGCTGGAATGTTGCAAGAATTTGATAATATTTTAATAATTTTGTCTTTAATGTTAATTTGATGCAATAAAAGTGCATGCTTTAAGAATAAATTGGTGTTAATTTTATCCTTTAATGCTATCAACTGACTTCTTTTAGAGAGGAAGGGTCGTAAATAAGGATGTGTACGTATATAAAATTGTTAGTGTATAACACCAGTGTAACTGAGCTAGTCCTTAAAGAAGTGTGCTCTCTATTCAACTCAGTCTTAGAGTTGAGAATAACTGATGTAAATTTAGAGATACTTCCCAAATTCTCATGTAAACTGATATATTAATTCTCATTCCTTTCCCATTTAAAGCAGACAATGGTACATTCTGAAACCTGGTTCTTACTTCTCACATAATGAAGTGATTAAATAATTGAAAGACATAAAAGAAAAACACTTCCTTAAACTCTTAATGATCTATGATTTGTTTAAATAATCCCCAATTAGTAATTAGAGTTTGAGTGATATAACACAAACATGGGTATATATGTGTATATACTAACTTTGTAACAAACACACTAAATTACGTGAAGTTTGTAAGTATAGTGTATTTCAGAAAAATAGTGAAGAGTGGTCAAATAAAAATACATGATAGAGGGTTTTATTAATTGGCATGGGGGGTAATCCAAACTAATATTTTGGTTTTTGAGGTTCATCAGATGATTAGAATACATATACTGATCAAAAATCACTTGTGTAAAGAGGACACACGAACAAAAGAAGATATTAAATAAGTGATTTGAATGTGAGTTCAGTATGAATCAAACTCTTTTACTAATATAGCATAAGCACTCTGGAGTATTTCTATGAAATTACTGAATTATAGCAGAGAAAGAAGAAAAATTAAAGTGATATGGGCAATTTTTCCTTAAATATAGAATTGCCTAAATAAAGGAAATAAAAATGTACATTTATTATGCAGTAAAGAAAGGGAAAACAATCAGCACTGATGGAAAAAATCCTAAAAACAATTGATGATTTTTATATATGCTGAATTATTTAATTTCTTCCTTTCTTCCTCTCTTTCCCTCTCTCCCTCCCCTCTCTCCCTTCCCCCTCCTCTATTTTGTCTGAACTGAAGTGGAGCACCATTTCCAGAAAAATAAAGGTAAAAAGCTCAGTTTCCCAGATGCTCTGCTGAGTTACCCAATAGTCTCCCATAGTTCAAGGCACAATAGGATGTACTGGCCACAGGCCAGATATAAGTGTCACTATTGCAAAACACATCATTGAGGATGTGTATATTTAACTATGTCAATGAGAAAGTGAGCCTACATTCCAAAATGAAAAAATAATTAGGGCTATGATAACATGTACACAGGGAGACCTGCAGATCTATGAGTATATTCATTTTTTATCTCACTACCTCATATGGATAATTTGAAAAATCACAATTTTTGAAGAAAATTGTATAGAAGATGAACAGTATGTAATTTCTACTGCACCAGCAAATAAATAAATAGGCATTACAAAATAATCTCCTCTAAAATTCTGCTTGGATTTCTCACAGCAATTCATTTTTTCCCTTACTGAAGATTCAATATAATGTACTAGTTTAGGCTTAGCATGTTTATTTACCTGGTCTATAGATCTTAGAAACCTTTTGAGATCTAATGCCAAATCGGAAGCACTAGAAAACTGAAAGAGGAAGTCTATCATACATTTTTTTTTATCTGAAAGTGATCTGTCTTAAAAATGTCATCTGTAGGCTGTTTGGTGACAATATAGCTAAGAATAGTTAAAAAAAACTTTGAGACACAAATTAAACTCATTCTGCTTACATACTTTACATCTGTCACTGCTAAGCTCAAAAGAGATACTAAAAATTATGCAGATATTTTAAGGAGCACAACCACATTTTAAGGCCACATCTAAGAATCTAGGTAAATTTATATATTTAAAAAAATTTAGGAGTTCCAAAGAATTATCTTCACTGTAAAAATGAATTAAACTGACACCTTTCTCTCACATTGCAGTGTTAATGAAGGAAAAACCTAAAATTGAAAATTGGGCATTACACATGGTCCATGTTCCTGATTATTTGAACTTTCAAAAAGTACATTTAGTATAAGAAGATCTGGAATACTTTGCTAGTCAGTAGCACTGTGGGGGAAATTAGGCAGACTTGAAAACTAAGTTGCATTATTTATAAGAAAAATATAAGGCCTGATTAAGAAAACTTTCTGCAACAAAGAAAATATTCTCATGCATAATGTACAAACTTAATCAATAGCTACCAATGATTCTTGAGGACTTAAAATGGGATTAATACGGTTGAGAAACTAATTTAAACTCCATTAATTTAATTAATAAAATCTAAATCTAAATGGTCACATAACTCTAGTGGATACCATAAAGGATAGTACTACTACAGAAGGTATATGACCACATTTTTGGGGATGAGTCTAATAGAGAAAACTTATGATTAATGTATCGGAATTGAATGAGTGTTTAAAATATGAATATATTTCATAGACAGCAACTTTTCTAGAGAAAGGTATGGGCTAAAACAATTCTAAAGATTATATAGCACCCAAGAAAATATATGAAAGTAAGCATAAAATAATTACAAGTATCTGAAGATGAAAATAGAAGGCCCAATATGGCAGTGTCAAGCATAAGGAATTTTAAAATAAAGAATTATAATTTAATTTTCTACAGGGTGAATTTTAAATATATTATTAAATTCATATACAATTCAGGACAAATTGTTATGACATTTGAAAATCCAAGGTGGCTGGGAAACCACCCACTCTCCTTGCTGAGTCAATATCTAAAATATATGGAGCCAATCATGATATTGAATTTTCGACTATGGGCCATCTGCAATAACACAGATTCCAACAAGTCCATATATTCCTCCAACAGATTTAACTGGAATATGTAGTTTGTTCTTCAAGATGCCATTGTAAGAACCTAACTCTCTCAGTAGGTCTAATAAATGTTAAGTATACTTTTGTATGTGTGTTTTCTGCACATTAGAAATATACAGATTGCTTTATCTTATTTATTATGCTTTTAAAATGGATTTACCATGTTAAATGCCATATTAGCATTTTTAAATACTGCAATGTTGTCAATTTATGTCACTCATCATGAATCTACTAAGAATCAACCTTTAAAATAATGTACTCTGAATCTCCCTGTGTAATGCATAATGAAATCATAATATTCTTGACAGATACTATCCAAATAACAGGCAATGCATGCACATACTATATAGCTATTTGCATAATAAAATTAGTTTTTAAACTCTTGATCCAGGTTCTTTTCCTCTACACTAGTGAAAAGAAATTAACAGAATAACTGACAGCAATATGATTCCACGATCTAAAAATAACAACAAACAGGAAACATAAGGAGATAAGGTAACATAAATAATCAACTAAAATGTTATACTTCACTTTTTGTTTCCTAACTTTATATTAGAAATAATGCAAATTTATCATAATATGCCACTATGTTTCATCAATTATGACATGGTGTAAATTTAAGGAAATACTAAAGATATAAAAACAATCATAGTAATACTTCAATTTAACACTGTGCTATTTATAGTTAATACAAAAATAGAAAATGAAAAAAAATAGCAGCATATTTTGTAGCATAAAATAAAAGACCAAGCTGAAATCAAAAACAAAAATAACAGAACATTTTTTAAATGTACAATACTTTGCTAAAGGACATATAAAATTTTAAATGTTGTCTACTGAACATCCTGAACATACATAAATATACATAGTAAAATCTATGCTTTTCTCCAAAAATTTCTTTTTTTTTTTGGTTTTACTTTGTCACATTCATTAGGTGTTACATATATACACATTTTTTTTAAATCTGAAAACTCAAGTGACATGTTAGGCTTTCATTTATTCATTAACATAAATTTGTTCATTATGTTGCTTTTCTCTGAACTAACATTTTGAGTTCTGTTACACTGGCTAAAATTTGAAAAATAAAAAAATGAAGCCACAGGCATATTCCTCCATTTAACAAGTTTCCAGTGAATTTGGATATTCTTTATAGGCTCCTTGATTAAGAAGACCTAATGTTTCCCTTAGCTTGATTAAACTCAGGCAGGATTCTTGCTGACTCTTGGTTCAAATGTCTGTTTTCTTGGAGAATTTTCTTCAGCAAACATGTAATTACAAATTTTTGGGGGACTCCTTTGAAATATATAAAAATCTTTTTAAAAGTCTCTTGCCAGTTTACAAGGGAGGGTTTTTTTTCTGATGGAAGAGGGAGCCGTTCTTTGCAATATAAGCAAGAAAGATGCTGCCCTTATCTCCCAGTCTCTGGGAACTAAATTTGATGGGCTCCAACCAGGAAACATTCTTAGCTTAATTTCAGAGGAAAACATTTATAAACTCAAGAAAGAATTCTAAGTGCTCTAAATTTCCCATTGATCAACTTCTCCTCCAGTACTTTGCCAATAGGGCACATCAACACACCTTTAAAACACCTCCCACTCTTTTTTCATGGAGTTGTGTTTAACTTAAATGTGGCTTCTTTATCTTAATGCAACCATCTTGACTAAAGCCTTCCTCACCTACTTAACTTTGGTACAACTTTTGCTTTGACACTACTTATAATAAATATAAAATCTAAATATAATGATCACATGTAACTATGAATGACATTTGTGGGATTAGACCCAAAGAGTTCCAAATACAATGAACAGAACCAAACAAACAATAAAGGAGTTCAGAGGGTCAAATTAAAGTTGCCTTCTGTTGCCCATTATCTGCTGAAGATATTTTGTATGAGCTTTTTTCCCCTTGTTCCAATTGTGTATTTCCATGGAAAAACATGACTTATTTAAATAAAGTCTAAATACTCAAAATTCCTTTTACCAATTACTTCAATGAATTTGGTTCATCAAAATTTACCACATTTCTTCAGAAAAAATAAAAAAAAAACATCGATTTCTGAACCATTAGTATGTTGGAATTGATTCTCACAGATGTCATTATATTTGTAATTTTCAGATTAATGCAAGTAAGTGATATTAAACACATTTAAGCTAAGGAAAATAATAACAGCATGAAAAGTTTCAACATAAATTTTATGATCACTAATTGAAGGGAATACATATACTGAGTCAAAATACAATTTCTGGTTATTATTGGCAAGAAAATCCCCTTAAAACATGAAGATTCTTAAAAAAAATAAACAAATATCAACAATTTATTAAATTTGACAAGAAACTTTTATTTTTCTTTCAGAATGAAAAAAAACATGGAAATCTTACATAATTTATATGGAATAAATACAAGTAAATTTGATAAATATTTGTGATCATTAAAGGTGTTTTAGTCACTGCTGGGTATGAAGATAACCAGTCAATGCTGTTTTTTTTTCCTGAAAAACACTCTTATGAGACAGGTAGACATATAAAAAAAAGGTATTATTTGTTGAAGTAAAAGCAATATTAAATGCACAAAGGGAGAATAGAGGAAGTCACTTAGTTTAATCTGATATTTACGGGAAAGTTGTCTAAAAGGGATTATTCCTAAACAGAGATACATTTTGGGCCACAGTGGATATGAATTAGCCAGATAATGAAGGTGGACACAGTGCTTACACAGGACACCAAAATGTCTTTCTTGACTATCTAGGTGATACTATAGGGACTCAGAAACTACTCTTGCTGAAAGCATTTACTTTTCATTTGTGCCTAGATGCCTAGTTGGTAGCTAAAAGTTGGAACAAAGCTATACATTTTGTTTCTGCCTCTTTTCTTCTTCAAACTTTGAGCTGGATTCCTGTTAAAGAGTTAGAAATAGAAATTTGAATAGAAATTTTAATTTCTAAAGAAGTGACTGTCTAAAAACTGGTAATCTAAGAATAATTAGTCCTGGATTTACCTAACTTCTCTTGTCCCCTTTAAGGCAGAAATCACCAAAGTAAGAGTAACTAAAGTATTTTCAAGGATATCATAATTAGACTTTCAACTGCCATCTTCTACAATGTCCTGTTCCAGGCCCGTGAATCAGTGCTTGGAAATCTCTAGTAATTGTCCTACACCTACCAGTAATCAAGACTTCAGGCAGATCACTCATAATGAGACTCTACCACACTCACACCAAAAAAAAAAGCAGGAGCAATTATTCCATGATGGGGATGAGGTGCCCACCTAAGTAGGAGCAATCATCTCAAGATGGGAACTCATATGGCCTTCATGGCCCTCAAGCACTAATGACTTCTCCAGAGCCATCTTGCAGACCCAAACTGAAGATAAATTATCAAAGAGACCAGTTTGACCAAGACTGTGCTATTAATACATACATCTCATCCTATCCCCCAATTCTTACCCTATTCAAATCTGAAGCTCATGTCAGTACCTGCTAGATGGGGCTGAGAATACTTGATCCCCATTGTTTCTTGAAATAGCTGTATTGAATCAATTCCTTTTATGCCTTTTACTATTAGTTTCTGGGGTAAGCGATGGAACCTGGTTTGTTAGGACTACTCAAAGTCAGATCATTCATGGTCTAGAAACCCAATAAAAATACGATCAAGTGAACTAAGTCAAGGGTTGAAAAAATAGGTCAAAAGTGGAGGACAGAGAAACTCTGAGTGGATAGACCCAATTATATGTATTAATATGAAAGTTAGGAAAGAAGCCTGCATGAAAGATGTGGATTTGGGAACCATTAAAGCCATTCATGATTCATGCGTAAAACCAGGAATAGAGGAGATAACACATAGATAGTATACAGCAGTAAAATTGGAACAGAACTGTGGGCAACCTCAACATTTAAGCAAACGGCAAAATACACAGAGTGGGAAGGAACAAGTAAAATGTATATGAATAGTATAACAGAATGTGAGTGCAATGAGTTCTAGAAAGGTGTGATTAACATACAGTATATGATAGAGAGGCCCAGTAACATTGAATAAATGCTCTCATTGGATTTGACCATGTGGAATCACTATTGATGTCTATGTGGTGTTTAACTAGAATTTTGCGGATTAAAATGAACTATAGTGTGTTCACGAATCAAGTAAAAATGAAGAAATTGAAGGCTGTACAATAAGGGTTTATATGATTAAAAACAGTGATTTTACTGGGAGAGGGATGTAGGAAAGGAAGATAGCATTCTTTAGAGCCATAATGAAAGAGATGACTGGTGGAGTTAGAGGTCAAGGATAAATGAAAAGGAAGAGAGATTGACAGAGTAAAGTATCTGTTGGCCAGAAAAGGGATGAGATCAAATGTAAATGTGAAAAGATTAGCTTTGATTGAGGGAAGGAGCACTTCATCTCCTGTAAATGAGATAAGAATGTGCAGATAAATTGGAAATAAAGCAAGATGTCAATACATCTGAAATGGGGAAGACAAAAACTAAATTAGTTTATACCAAAATACATTAATTAAATTCTTCTTTTGGTTTGGATTCAGAAACAAGTCAAACATGCATTAAAGAAGTAGGTAAATGGATGATAAACTCAGAGAAATGTGAGAGTTATCCAAGGACACACAAAATTACTGATGAACAGTATTGAATACTAAATAATGTGAATTACATACGTACCATTTTGAAAAACCAGCCTCTACCTCAGAGCAAAGCCTGTCTAATGAAGGGACATGACCTTAGTCCTTGAAAAAACCCACAGAGCACTCCTAGGAACATTTCCACCCTTCTAAGTTGTTTATCTACAAATAACAGGAGAGATCTGCTTCGCCAGGTGTCCCTGACTCAGTCAGGCTAGGTGGGGATCCATAGCAGTCCCCTAGCAGCCACCAATCAGCATGAGACAGGGAAATACCTGGGATGCCAGATAACCCTCCCAATGGTTTATGGTGGTTGATAACAAGTTGGGAAACCATGTAGTTCAGCACGTACACCCCTCTTGGCTCAAACCAATCATTTCAAATGAATACCCCTTTTGTACTGACCAATCACCCTTACCCAACTTGTTCCCACCAGTGAATGTGCTAATCATGTTTTAGAGTTGTTATTTGATTTTCCGGCGGTGTGTGATGATTTCCTAAAAGAGGCTATGATGTATGTGAAGTCCCTGCCCTCTCCAAAGAATGTATAAAAATACTGCAAACCCTGGGCTTGGGGCCTCTCAGAGTCATCAGTTTCTGTGTGTGCCTGCAGAGGACCGAGCTAGCTCACAATAAACACCTATTTGCTGCTTGCATCGATCTTGGGTCTCTGGTGGTCTTTGGGGGACCCGAATTTGAGCATAACAGTTTATCATTGATGGATCCCTCTCTTGTCCTTTGCATAAATTAGGTCATCAATGGATATCTTTAAGTTAGTATCTCCTGATGATTTTCTGCGTGGTGTAGGCCTGAAGTATCTGTGGGCTAGAACCTACTCCCTCTTGGTAGCCATCCTGTCCGCCCTTCTTTGGTGCTCTATTTCCTTCAAGAACCATATGTGTATGTGACAATTTCTTCCTAGATATTTTCTTCCCTGCTTTTCCCAGAGACAACAAATGAACTCTCTTTGAGTTCTCTGTCACTGCTAACAACTATGGACAAGCAAGTAGCATAGCAGAAGTTATCCCTTACACACCTCACAAAATGACAGCAAGTGGTTTGTAATTACCTATGACAAGGAAGCCATTATGAATGGATACCAACCAGCATCCTTCCTTGGCCTTTATTACCCTAAGGGCAGAGCTCTTCAAAAGAACACCTTCTTTCTGTTCTCTCATTTACTTGAAATTGAAGCCTGAGGACATAATCAAGGCAGAACAACAGGTGCACCCTTGTCTCAAGTAGGCTATTTGCATTTGAAGTATCTGAGGATTCTAGGTGATGACTTTGCCAAGGGGTATAAGCTCTTACCTGGAAAGACAACTTTTGGAATTTGCTTCACAGTGTGCTTCCCTGAATTGCCTGTTTATTAGCACAAAGATTTGTCAAGTGAATGTACCCAGCTGAGATTTCTGGAGAAGCTGGACCATCTATCTTATACAGCTATGTGCCTGCCTTAGGAAACCTCTCAGTACAAATGCATCAAGCAGAAGTCAACAGTTAAATTAACTTAATCCTCAAAACAAAAACAGGAAAATCCCAAACTGAAGACAAAGAAATGGAATATTATTGAAAAAACATGATCTATTTTACATCAAGGAGAGTCCATGACTTATTTAAAGTCTAAAGCTATATTTATACTTTATATCGATATTTAGACTTTAGACTTTAAATAACTGAATATTCTTCAGTACAAAAAGATCCACTAAAACTGAAGGTGTTATTTTCCCTTGCAAAAACAAGTGGATATTGAACTTTGACCTTTTCACAGAAGCATGGTTATATTGAACATACTCCTTAATATGAATTTAAATAAAATATTTTAATTCATCAGTGTTAGATATTTTATGTCCTCCAATGGCCATTTGTTAGCTATGCATTTTGTATAGTGTATACAAAGCATTGAGGGGATTAGCAACTGAATGGTTCATATACAATCCTTGAAGAATTTATAATTTATTGAGGAAAAGAGAAAAAATTTTCTGTAAGGCAAAAGAGCAAAATTTTTAAATCAAAGTGTGTGATTCTTTAGACAAGAGAGTTTGAAGGAGGAGGGCTTGTAAAAGAAACATCAAAGTTCAAATATATTTAAAATAGGAAGAAAAGGAAAAGAATTTTAGAAGAGAACAGAATTTTTGGAAGTTTTGTCATAAGAGGGCAGAATAGACTATCATTTCACAAAACATAAATAGTGTTACCCCAAATATAAAAACAATCATTAACTTCATATATATAAGGAACATAAGAGATTTCTAAGTATTTGAGACCTCAGATTTTTTTCTGGAACTATTTGTAAAAATCTGGTAAATGAAGTATTCAGGATATATATATATATATATATATATATATATATATATATATATATATATATATATATATATATATCTCCTGATAAAAATACCCTAATCCTTTAAAAACCTATAAACAATTTTTGTGTTTTTGTTTTGTTTTGTTTTGTTTTAATGGAAAACATTTCATTAGTGACATTATATTTGTCATTTTTAATCTACTCTAATGTCATGCCATAATCTGACAAATATACTTTAGATAAATACATATTTTTTTACAAAAAGCACCCTGAGGCTCATTGTGACATTCCAGTCAACAATACCTACTCTTTTTACACTAATCCATAATTAATGACTCATGACATTGCCATTTTCAAGCCATTAGTTACACAATAACAATGTTTATTGAGTTTTAATTAAGTCAGCCATACTCAAGCTTGGACTAGTTTATCTGTCTTTCAGAGATATATCTTATTTCCAAAAGATTAATTGGCAATCAATTTTGACCATCATATATAAAAGAGAAAAAATATAAAATTTACAAATCCTCAGCTATTTGCTACTAAAAGCATTCACACAGCATCATATGTTGTAGGGACAAATGAGGCAAGGCACCGAAGATAGCAGGAAACAGTTTTATTTGGCCACAGCCAGGTTCAGAGGGTACAGCCTTTGCTGTAATCAATCAATCCCCTGAAACCCGAGTTCAGGGAGTTTCAGAGTTTTACACCCAGCATGTAAGGGAAGGGGCTCAGAAGTTCACAGTCTGCAGAAGTTCACATAAAAGCAGCTTTTTCTTTCACTGTTCAGGGCAAGTTAATTCTTCAAGGACAACACCTGAGAAGGGGAGAGCTTCTTCTCCCCTTTCTATCCTCCCCCTGCCAGCTGTTACCTTGGAACCCATTTGTAACTTTCTTAAAAATGTAGACATCTCTGTGAAGCCCAGCTCAAGGCCAGAGGCCTTGTTTGTACATTCCTTTAAAGTTCTATACTGGATACATTTGTGAAAAACTAGTCAGGGGGTGTCCAGCACCTGGAGTGCTGGTATCCTCTTGACCAGTGGCCAAGTAAACAGGGTGACATGAAAATAGAAAATTTATCTACAATGGACTCTTTTGCTGACAGTCCTAATATCAGCCATGGTGAAGAGGGCTTTTCTGTGGAGAAAGGGGGTGCTTTCACATTGAGGGGAAAAATCCTGAGGCAACAATGTGATTTTTGAGATGATCATTACTTTCTAGAAGTTTGATAGAAACCACTTGTCCCATTCTCCCACTAATTTTAACTCATGGAATAGTATGAATTCTTTTATTTGTAAATCTACAAAAGCTAATGTACCTTCACTATCTCAGGAACTTCAGGTTTATTATCTTAATTGTGTATTTTTTACAATACTGGTATAGACAAATGAAATATTTTTCTCTCTATGCAAAAACACACATGTATGTTGATATAAACTGCGTCATTTGTCGTCTGCTTGGGATATATGAACAATGAAGACTAAGTCGTAAAGATGTTGGTGATGTGGGTTAACAGGGCCACTGATTCTCTGACAGGTGGCTGCAGCTTCCTGCTCAAAGATGCATAAAAGATAGACCAGAGAGCTCTCATCTCTTTAACTGAGAGGTTACTGGCATTGTCTCATAGGAAAAAAAAAATCTTTGATTGAGATGAAGATAGGAAAACAGAAATTCTGACAATAGCAATAGGCACATGATCATTACCATGTAAGGAATATCTACTCCAAACATTCAAGTCTTTAACTAGTGGGTTATTTGCTATCCTAGATTTTGACAAAGGAAGAAAATGAAGGTCAAAAATTAAATCTCCTGCTCAAGGTCATACAAGTGACCATGGTCATGCATGCTTGTCCTGGGTATTAAACCTCAACCTATTAGACATAGAGTCCACTCCTGTTCTATTCTTTCTCCCTGGATGGAAAAATAGCAAACTTGGACAAAGGCAGTGAAAAACAGGTAATATACTCATGTCTATATTCCAAGCTCATACTTGCTTTATAAATAGTAGATATGCATTAAAAACACTAATAAACTTTCTACTTTTAATGTCCTGACATAATTCAGATCTCAGAACAGAATTATTGAGGCAACAGTGATAATTCTAATGAGCAATTCATCTGCTGCTCTTCAGAGTCATTTTTAAATTCTGCTTGTTAACTTACAACATTTTCCTTCTCAGACTGACTGTCATTTACAGGAATAAGGTAGAGCAGACCTTGTAGGGTAGTGAGAAGTAGGATGTCATTAAAAAGAGCATTCGAGTAGTTAAAGAAGAAATAGAAACTTATCAGTAGTAAATTGGCTATTAAATCATCATTGGTTGTTTTCTCATTTGAAATTTTAAGCATTCTAAGTGAGCATTTGTATTCTTTTAAAATGTATTTTTAATCCTAATTTGTTATATATGACAGGAGAATGCATTACAATTCATATTACACACATAGTACACAATTTTTCATCATTCATTAGTTCTTTATATAAGTGTACCTTCTTTTGTGTTTGCATTCTAAGTGCCTCATTCTTCATATGCCAGTTTTTGTATTTTAGTTCACACCTCATTGCTGCATTCCTGGGCTCTCTTAGGTTAACCTGGGTTCAATGAGCTCTTTGGATTATTTAATGGATTCAGTGCCAGGTTTCAGTGGGTCTTGTTTGTAAAGGCATGTCTGTTTTAACTGCTGAGTTATGGGAAGGCCAATGGTTCAAGACAGGACTGCCATTGAGGGATACTTATTTTACTCACAGACTAATGAGGGAAAGGGCATGCCTCAGTAGGGGCCACTAAGGAGTCTCCTAGGGTGAGATGTGCATACAAAGGAAGAAGGCAAACTGTGGCCAAACTCCTTTATGTGGCTTCTATGAGAAAAAATAGATGAAGCAGAAGAAGCTGATTTAGGACAAGTTTTATTAATGTCAGTGCGCTCTAGGGCACAAGGGCTGTCCCTAGTAATTTGATAACTGAACCTGGGATAAAAAGGAAAAATGTAGCCTGTGGGGAGCCACTCTAAATGATTCACTTCTTCCATCCTGGAGCAGAGAGACTTTGATCATCACTTCATCTTGTAATAACCTGGACATTGTCCCAGGAAGTTTGAGGGCGTGTCTTCAGACATAGGTGTCACCCTATGGTCCCCTGTGTCAAATTACATTCACCTGTCCTTTGTAATCCTCCCACTTCTGACCATTTGACCATTTTTGGATGAAAATTTTTAAGAATAAAAGTCCCCCAAATAAAAGCCCACTTCTGAATTTGCTCACTCTCTCTTTCCAGACTCTTGTGTCTTTCTCTTGCCTGAGGCTGAAAGTGGAGAAATCATCCTGAAGCTTGTTTAAAGGTAAAGCGTGTCTGTTTTATTTGTCCCTGGAAATTCACACAAGCAACCCTAAGTTCAGCTGTCTATGCAGATCAGGCACAACAGTAGCCCACAGTATGAGAGCCCAGAAAGGGAGGAGGTTGGTTAGGGGTTAAATTGTATGCTCAGGTAGGAGAACAAAACAGCTTCTGGCCAGGACCTCAAAAGTGGGTCAAGACAATGTTTTAGAAACTCTATTATATCCATGAGAGAGACAGGGGTCTTATGACATGATACAGGTCGCTCCTGTGTGAAGGTAGGTTGCTGATATATGGAACTCTGAGGATGTTGTGTTGCTGTTCCCTGGGGTCCTCTGGCTGACCCTTCACTTGGGAGGATATTGGACCACAGTCATAATTACGATGTACCACATAGTCATGTAATATTCATTTCATGGGCTAGAGAAAGTAGCAGCAGTGTGAAGAAAGGATACAGGTAGATCTCTACCTCAGAGAGCATATAAATTTTTCTCTGGATATTACAAAGCTGGAACACTTAAAGGAGAATGAGAGGTTGGAGGCACAATTTGTAAAATTCCCAGGCAAAAGTACTTGCTCATGAGGATGGAGATGTGTTGATATGATGGTGTCATTCCTGAATATCAGGCAGCAAGCTGTGGTCTGTGTAGCTCCCCAGCAAGAGGATCAAAAAAAAATCGCATTGGTGAGTGGACTCTTAATCACACTGCAAGGAGCCATATGTGGTGACCACTCCAAAGTAGCATGTAATTACCTTCATGGTTTAGCTCAGACACTCCAAAAGAGGCCTATGAAAGTGAGTGATAGCAGGGGAAATTCAAACATCTGAGACTTTTTATTTTAGTCCTCCAGGGTCTACCTATGTATTAGGTACAATGGTCAATGAAATGGTTTAATTTTTATTTTTTCCAAATGAGAAGAAAAATGCAACTGTCATAATAATGAATATAATAATAATAATAATAATAATAATAATAATAATAATAATAATATCAGGACTGAGTTATATTTTTCTTTTTGTTGATGAAGTGATAAAGTATAATCTGTAATATTATTTACTGAAGAAAAATTTCCACATGTCAAAATTACCTATTAAGTTAGAGATTATAATGTATTCCCAAAAGCCATTTGTGAGCTAGTTGTGGAATCTGTGACTCTGGTAAAAGGGACTTTTCACAGCAAGTTAAGAATATTAAGGTAGGATGAAAATAGAGAATTATCCAGTGTGGTTCAATGTGATCACAAGACTTCTTATAAGACAGAAACATGTCAGAAAGAAAAGAAGTGATGACAGATGCAAAGGTTGTAGTGACTTGCTTTGAAGGTGGAAGATCTGATCATAAGCCAAGAAAAGCAGGTGGAAAAGATGGCAAGAGTGGCAGAACCTCCTGGGCTGCTCTGCTCCAAACAGAGCCTCATTGCTCTGAGGACCAAAGCAACAGGGTCTTGAAAGACCATCTCACAGACATGGCCAAAGGCGAGGATGGCCTCATTCTTCCACTGTATGTGCACCTCCACCCTGCTGGTGCTTTGGCTCCTTTTCTCCAGGTGCTGAGTAACCATGCAAGTGTTCTTGAATTCTGATCTTTAAGCTTGCACGTAGTGAAGGAGGTGAGAGGAGTGGAAGTTTCAAGTTGACTCACTGCCATGATATACTTATTGTTCAAAATCAATCTTTAATATATTAGGAAGTTAATGGGCTCTGCATTAAATAAAAAAATATGAAGGTTATAAGATTTGATGAAGTAAAAACTGCTGTAAATTTGGTTTTCAAAGAAAACATTTTGGTTCTTTTTGACTTTTGACACAGTTTATCTGTATTATTTTCATGATCAGACTTTACATATTTCAATTGAATAAAGACACAGTTTCTTCATTAAAAATATATCTTTTATCAATAAATCAAAGTTGCAATGTTTTGTTCCCAATGCTTAATCCAAACTTTAGCTCCAGAAAAATAATACAATATTTAAAATTAGTAATTGTGATATTTGCCAAAAGCGTTTAGAAATTTTAACTAACAGAATTCTATTCTGAAATCTTAGGCTATCATTTTAATGAATATTTAAGTGGAATCACCATGGTGGATGGACATGCCTATACTTTATAAACTATATATTTAATTCCTTCAATTTTATTAAACAGATTTAAAAATGAACTTAAGTAATAGCTGGTAAAATAAGGGATCAACAAAAACTGGATTAATTTCCCCTTTGTTCTATTTTTATTACCCTTCAAGGAGATTTTACTTATTTCCTCATGGGAAAACATTATAGATAAGACTTTTTCTCTTGGATAGAGTTCCATCCAAACCGTCAACTGTGGACTATAGACCTAAAAAGTATTCATTCAGAGTCTTCGTATTTTTTCAAATAATTATAACTATTTAAATTATTTCTTCTGATCAATATTATCTTCTAAACCAATACTGTTTCATATATATATATATATATATATATATATATATATATATATATATATATATATATATATATATATTAGTTATTTTTAGTGACACTAAATGACTTAATATATTCCAGTTTGTAGGATGAAGCATGGATTTTAATAATTAAATGTTGGTTTAAATTGATCCTTTTAAATATAGTATGCACACATTTTTAAAAAGAGTTTTGCATTATTGACTTTACATGATCATATTTTTTGGAAAGGTGAGCATTGAGCCTGATGAAGATAAGGGTTTAGAAATGGACATCGATAAACACATAAATATACATGTATACATTTTGAAAATAATTTCTTTGTTTCTCAAATATTATGTTTTTGACCTGGAAATAATTCTTATAGGCATTAAATTTTAGAATTTAGTTTCATTGTGTTAGGAAAATACTTTAGTTAATTTTTTGTTGCTTTATTTCTAGTCATCTCATTTTAATATAAATGGATTATAAGAAAAAAATACATGAAACTCTGTATCTTGCCTTATACGGACTTTCTGTGCACAAATACCATTTATGTTAGCCTGTAGAGATTGTTCAAACATATCCAAGAAAAGCACAATATGTATGCAGTTGACTTTCAGACATCCATCCATTTTCTATAAAACATACAGAATTAATCTATGAGCAACAAAAGGCGGACTTTGAAATTCAATTCTATATACAGATGTTTTAAAGACAGTAAGTTTTAAGAATATAACCAGAATTTAGAATACTAAGTGGTTTGGATAAATGTTTTCAAAAGGTCTGTATGTTAATGGCTCAGTCCCCAGGGCAGTACTTTTTGGAAGCAAGATGGACAGGACCTTTAGGGGGAGGAGCTTTGTGAGAAGTCGTTAGGTGTCTGGGGCATGTCATTGCAGGGGATGGTGGGACTACAGCCCCTTTATCTTCCTCTTTTTCTTTTGTTTCTTGACCAAGATGTGAGCAACTTTACTCTAGCATGAGCTCCCATTATTGCCATTGGTCACCCACACCAGAAAGGCAATGCATACACTTGATCATGGACAGGAGACTGAAATTGTAAGCCAAAACAAAATGTTTTTTTTTTTTTTTTTTTTTATAATTCAATTATCTCAAGTATTTTGTTAATCTGATGGAAAAATAACACAAATATCTAAATGTACTTTCTATATTGTTAGGTGGTTAAATACCTTTGGCATAACTTATAATAAAGGCTAAGATATAAAAATTGCCCTTTGAGATAATGAAGATTGTCTCCCCCTGGTGACATTACTGCCAAAGGCTATTTTTTTCAAAGTCCAAATAATTGGTTGGTGCTCAAAACTCAGAGTCTAAAACCATGCACAGGACATGCTTCAAATTTAGGTCAAATATCTTAGGATCGTAGACTTGGTACTAATTACAGACTTGGGTAATTCATCTTTTTTATTGCCTTCAGTGAAGACAGGTGAGTTGGCTGTTTGATGAAGGATGCCGTACACTTTAGCCTTTCTGTGCATGTGAGTTGGGGAAACGGAGGTCTTTAAACTTTTTGTGTGTTTATGTGTGATGCTAGGAATCTAACCAAGACCTCATATATGCTAGGAAAATGCTGTGCCACTGAGCTATGACCCCAGTCCTTAGAACTTCTTGTACTAAAAAACAAATGCTTAAAACTTTACTCCAAATTCACATTTTATACTTTTTCTATGTCACAACTACTGATATTAGATAATATTGGTCTGGTATTCTAACAGTCATCTAGAAGGGAAACATTTTTATGCCTCCTGGCCCTACCTTCTAGAATTCCCCTGAACCTTCACTAAACTCTGTTAAAGACTGATGTTTATTCCAGGCTTTATATTTTAAACCATTATTGTCTTTCTAGTAAAAAATCAGATGTGAGGATCTCAGAATATACATCATGCATTACAGCAAAAGAAAGCTATTAAATGCTAATCATTCAAGTTAACAGCACAGAACCAGGTCTTTTGATTTTTTTATCAGATTGAGATATGATTCACATACTACAAAATTCATCCATTTAGAGAGTAGAATGCAATAGTTTTTAATACACCACCAATACCAAAGTCACATTTAGAACTTGAATCCTCATGCCCTTTAGCTCACAAGCTCACACACCCTGTCTCCTAGGCTCCCTATCCTAAGTCATCACTAGTATTTGATTTTTAAATTTCTGAAACTTGCATCAATACCTTGATATAAATCTTCAACTCCCTCAGCTAATACTTTATAAGTAAAAGATTATTTTTGAATAATTATACATTTACAGAAATACTGAATGCAAAGAATAGAATAGCCTATGCCTCTTTAAATCCTCCAGGTTCCCCTACTTAAACTAGTGTGGGGCAATTGTTGTAATTGATTAGCCAGTATTTATACATCCCTAATAAACCAAGCTTGCAGTAGGGGTCACTCTTTTTTCCTATGAGTTTGAAAAAAGGATAATGACATGTATTCCTTATTTAAGTATCATATGGTATGGTTTCATTACCTTAAAATCCTGTTTCCCAGCTATTCGTCACTCCTCCTGCCCCTGAGACCTTTCTGCTCAGGGCTGGTTTTATTGTATCCACAATTTTATCTTTTCCTGAATGAAGGACAACTAGAATTACACAGTATATATGGTTTTAAGATTGGTTTCATTTAACTTTACAATTTGCATTTAAGGTTGTTCCATGTCTTTTTGTTAACTGTTTATTTTTTAACATTTAATATTGGATGATGTTCTGTTACATGGATGCACTATGGTTTGTTTATACATAAATCTACTGAATGACATTTTGGTTTCTCCCAATTCTTAGCCATTATGAAGAAATTTGCTATTAACATACATATGCTGTATTTTCTGTGGAAATAAGTTGTGAACTCATTTAGATCAAATGAAAAACTATAATTGTTGGATTATATTTTAAGTGTCTAAGTAAAAATAATTCAAAAATATTCATTCCATATTCAATTAATGTATCAAATTTTTGACCTTTGGGGGGGTGCATCTTCCAAAAATTACCTGTTTCTCTTACACATACCTCACTTACCTGGAATATACTCTCACATTCAGTTCTGTGAAATATCTGTGCTAGACTCCTGACATTAAATTAAAACTGCTGTCATGTTATTATTGTTATCTTTTGGTTCCAAAAAGTCTACTATGACCAAAGTCACAGTCTTTTCATTTATATAATCTTTTATTTTCATTTAAATTCTTATGAGGGAAGAACAATGGAAAAAGCTGTAAGCTTTTGAAACAATGACTCTTATATTCACATCATGCAACTCTGTTGGGAGGGTGTACTAAGCCAGAGCCATGCTGTGTTGTCTCTTAGGTGTTGCAGTGAAAGCAGCAATGCATTTGTGTGCATGTTATCTCACAGTTCCATCTGCTTTTTCCAGGAAAATACAAACACTTCTGCATTACAACTAAACTTACAGCATGTGAGGTCTTTAGGTAAAAGTGCACACATCTTTTGCTATTATCCCCTGCCCTTTTAAAATGTATTCATATATGTATATCCTCATGGGATTAGTTCCAGAACCCCCAACTCTGAAAATACCAGAAGCTTAAAGTCTATTCAAGTAGTGTAGAATGTGCATATAGCCTATACATCCTCCCATATATTTTAAGTCATCATCTATAGATTGCATAAAATACTTAAGACATTGTGAATATTATGTGAATGTCTGTTGTATTATTTAGAGAATAAAGACAAAATAATCTCTATCTGTTCAGTAAAGATGAAATTTTTAAAAAATATATATATTTTTGATTTACTATAGGTAGAATAAAGAACATAAGATCTGTGGCTATGGAGGACCAACTGTGATTAACTGAGTGTCTTTCTGGGGTCCTGGATGATGAAATTCACTCTTGGACTGAACATGGAGAGCATTTCTGAGCAAAGAAAAAATAATGCCAAAGGAGTTATTATAAAGGATACTTGTAATCTGGGTACTTTATGTGGTTTACTTCAATTTTACTTTATAACAATACAAGTAAAAGTTTTGTCTATAGTTAAAAATTCTAAGATTTAAAAAGCAGATTATGAATATGGCAGTATGTTATTAACATACAAACATCGATAGCAATGCTATTATATATATATATATATATATATATATATATATATATATATATATATATATATATATATTACATATACGTTACACCTATATGTAACATATACAATAGCAGAAACAGTGAGAATGCATTATCTTGTTCATGGACTCTACCAAGCTCCATGTCCTCCCACAGCTTTGCAATTGCAAGGGAAGAAGAAATCACTAAGCTCATCACTGACAATTTCTCCATCATGTGCATAACTGGCTTTGCTGGCATTTACACCCCCAGGGCTGTTTTGCCTTCCATCATCAGGTGTCCCCACTACCAGGGTATGATGGTGGACAGGCCCAGAGCAAGCTCAGCATCATGACCCTGAAGTACCTCATGGAGCACAGCATTGTCACCAACTGATATGATATGGAGAACATCTGGCACCACACCTTCAACTATGAGCTGTGTATGGCCCATGAGGAGCACCTAGTGTTTCAACAGCACTGTTGACCAAGGCCCCCCCTGAACCTCAAGGCCAACAGAGAGAAGATGATTCAGATCATGTTAGAGACCTTCAACACACTGGCATATATGTGGCCATCCAGTTCATGCTGTTCCTGTATGCCTCTGGGTGCACCATTGGCATTGATATAAACTCTGGTAACTGGGTCACCCCATAGTGCCCATCTGTGAGGGCTGTGCTCTTCCCCATACCATCCTGTGTCTGGACCTGGCTGGCCAGGACCTGCCAAACTACCTCATGAAGATTCTGACAGACTATAGCTATTGCTTCACCACCACAGCAGAATGGGAGATCATGTGTTATATTAAGAAAAAGCAGTGCTATGTCACCCTGGACTTCAAGCAGAAGTTGGCCACTGCTTCATCCTCTTCCTCCCTGAGAAGAGTTATGAGCTGCCCCACAGGCAGATGATCACCATTGGTAATGATTGTCCAGAGTGTCCTCTTTCAGCCCTCTTTCCTGGGTACAGAATCCTCTGGCATCCACAAGACCTCCTTCAACTCCATCATGAAGTGTAATATTAATTTCTGCAATGACCACTATGCCAACACTATGCTGTATGGTGGCACCACCATGTATCCAGCCATCACTGACAGGATGCAGAATATTACAGCCTGGCACCCAGCACGATGAAAATCAAGATTATTGTTCCCCCTGAGCACAAGCAGTCTGTGGGGATTGGCACCTCCATCCTGGCCTCACTGTCTACCTTCCAGCAGATGTGGATTAGCAAACAGGAGTACACTGAGTCAGGCCCCTCCATTTTTCACTGCAATGCTTCTAGATGGACTGAGTAGGTTCTGGGCACCCACTTCATGCGCAGATTCTTTGTTATTGTTGTTGTTATTGTCACATTTATTTAACACAAATAAATCTAAACATTTTCCTTTTTATCATAAAAACAAAGAGTTTCAACTGGCTAAAACTGAATTCAAATAATTTATATATGAGGAGAACAAATCTAAATTATTTCCATTTGGAAAATACAAGAAACCAGCTTATTCATTTCTATCTATTCAAGTTGGAGGACCCATTATTTTGACAATAATCTATTATGTAGTATAAAACACAGAAGAAGAAACATCTCCTTATTAGAAGTCCAGACAATGCAAAAGTACATAGCATTTAACATAAGGAATATTTCCAAAAGAAAAATAATATGTAAGCTGTAATAAAATTACATTTGTTTGGGGTAAAGCAATGAAGTTTACAGTGTAAGAACACTGAGCAGTTGTAGGTAATTCTAACCTATTGCTATCAGTAGCCTCCTCAAGAATTAAGAGCAATTTTTACAACAGAACAGTTTGTTTTTTTGGAAGTGACACTAATTAACAGCAATGAAAGGAAAATCACTGGCTGCTTCAAGCTTTATTAAAATAAATCAGTTATTGCACAGTAAATACCTCATAGAGGATAGTGTTGTAAGAAGCTAGTCTGAAGAAGTATGTTATTTATAAATTGGTTATATCTGGAAGTCTTCAAGTTTTATAATTAATTCTACATAGGGAATAGATTGGAAAAATATGAACATACAAGTAAATATTGGGCTTTTCCAAATTGCTATGGTTTTGAGAGATAAAATAAATAATCAGCAAAGTGCCTAGTTTCTATGTATATTTTTTGAAAAGATATGCATAGGGAAAATACACATTCCACATTGTATATAGTAGCCCATCTGAGCAGATAGTATCTTCTGAAATACAGATAATACCTCCACCAGTGTATATAATTGGTAACTCAAATAATCATAACTACAGGATCCATGCCAACCTAAAAATTCCACTTAATGACTATCTTGCTTAGGATTAGATATTGTACTTGAAGATACTGCTGCTAAGTCAACTTACAATTTCCCTTCTGAATCCCCTAATAATTGACTCCTTCATCTCCCAGATGATTTGCTGCACATTTCTGTGCATTTCCTCAGGCATTAGAGGGAGTTTTCCAGACCCTTCTTCCACTTCAGAGTTAGGTCCTACAATCCATGAGGTTGCTTCTTAGGCTGCTCCGACTTCTTCAGAATTCTCCAACTCTGGAGGTATCTGCACGGAGTTGGAAGGCACTCCAGTACTTCTGTTAGCATGACAGGGACCATAATACACAGAAGATGACTCTAATTATCTTCCACAACCTGCACAAGCAATGGAGTCATGGTCACTCTGCATGCATTGGACTTGCAACTGAAAGACCACACAATCACAAAAATACCTTTTTGAGGGGTCAGGGCTGGCTCTGAGACCTCAGTTCCCACACTGGAGGAAAAGAGGATAAGAGAGAAAAGAGGCAAGAGAGTGAGAGTACCCTGAACCCCTGTTTTTATTTAGGAGAAAGACATTTGATAGAAAATTCCACCCAAATAAGGCAAAGGATTGTGTTACAGCAAACACAGGTGCATAGCCCAATACCAGAGCTGCACTTCCTTGCCAAGAGAAGGTGAGGCCCAACTGCCTCGCACTGGGTGTGATGCCAATTCCACACCCCCATTACTTTAGGCTGTGGGGGCATGCTCAGCTCTGTTGAGGGCAGCCCCCCCCAACATCTGATGTTGAGTAGGAGAAAACTGATTCTGAACTTTCTCCAGGAGAGAGTTCATATCCCATTTCCTCCAAGTTCCAGGCCCAATTCAGACTTCAACTATGACTGTTCTCATATAATTTCAGTGATTAGTTCCATTACATAAAGCAGAGAAGGAAATGACAAGTTATCAATGCTTCTACTGCCACACATTTCCACAAGTGCTGAGGAGTGGAAAGGAAAAGACACCTGCACTGCCTGAAATTGTCGATCCAGGTCCAACAAGCAGTCCTGAAGTTCCATTCAGACTGAAAATCTCAACTCTGCAGCTAATCAACTTCATATCTTTCCTCCTCAGTCATGTAGTAAAAAAACCTTGGTTCAATGATGCAGCAATGCTAACTCTAAATCCATCATTTGATTCTAAACAAATTCAGCCTTTGCCCCATTACTTGAAGCTCCTGAAAAGTATTTTCATAAAGAAGTAGAACAGACGATTGTAAGTACTACATGGAAGAGCAGCAAAATCAGGTCCTCTCATCATAGGGTATCATGAAAGATTTTGCAGTGAGTTTCTAATATCATGCAACAATCTTTGAAACTGAATTTCTATGATAGAAGGAGGATTCACAGAGCACACTCAGTAAGGGTAGGCAGCATATCTGTATGAGTAACGACACCTGATATGGGAGGCAAAGGTGGTACCTGAGATGTTGGAAACACTATGTGTGCTCAGAGTTCTCATGTGCTCACACAGGGGCATTTCCTGTCCCTGAGAGTGGACAGACTGAGGGGAGAAGTGGACTGAGACATCTGTGCTGGAATGAACTGTGAACAGGTAGGAGTCCTTCCATGATGTCATACCTCCAAACTGGTCACCTCACTCTGGGTGGGTTCTTATTTCTTCACAGATGATGGAGAGATGAACACCATAGATTTAACCAAAGACTGACTGTCATGCTCAGTCACCCCTTTATTCCCTTCCTGTTCCTTTTCAGGTGTGTATTTATTAGTTGAAAGAAGGTGGTCTCTTTCCCTGGAGACAACTGGGCATTGACAGAGGACATAATCCTTACTGGGCTTAATAAAGTTGTTGGTAAAGACTGAGATCTTCTTAGAGGATAGCCAGCTTTTGCAAGCAAGTATCTTTGTTTTTAAAAGATCTTTTAATTTTATCAGGCTATGCCCTACTCTGATTAACAGAGTACAAACCTTCATTGGAGCTCTTTGCAAAGCTGTATTAAATCTGTCCACAAAAGGAGGAGGCTTCACTGTATTTTCAGAGCTTGTATCACTGAATTTTGCTTCAATGGAAGCTAGTAGTTTCAGAATATGGTGTGTAGTGAACTGGGCAAATTCACATTCACTTCTTTATCCACATCACTTTCACCACTTATTTCCCTCAGGAGCTCTACTGTCTGAGCTGAAGACAAATCCTCTTCTGTTTTGGTACTTTCAGCAATGTAACCCTCTGGACTACAAATGGACTACATATTTCCTGTATTCTCAATAGTCCCACATTCAGCAACTGTTTCTGCCTTGGCTCTTCTTTTCTGAAGATGGGTAAGAGATTCCTCCTCTGACTCATGGAAATAAGATTGATCTTGCACTATTGGTGTAACAAGGTCCTCACCAAATGATGTGACTGTTGTCTCATGATCATAACTATCAGCAATATCCCCCATAGCTTGCAGGGACCCATGGACCTTAGAAAAATCACTGGAGAGACTGTCAGTGAAATTTTGGCAAAACCACTGCTATCAGAACACTGGCTCGCAAGTACATAGCAGATGATCTCTTTTGGACTTGGTGAAACCTAGCTAATAAGTGGGTGGCATATGAGAAGCTTCTCCCTCTATACTCTGACTATCTTACATTTCAAAGGAGTCCTTCTGCTATATCATTATATTGCTATGGATGGGATTATCAATGGTGTACAAGTCTCTTTTTCAAGTGCATTTTCCAGCTCACTGTGGCTGAACATGTTGAAATCACCATCTGAATCAGATTCTACAATTGACTTCTCTCTTCAGGCAATATACTCTCATGACTTTTTGTCTCTTTATTCTGTTCTGTCTCAGTTTTTTGGTTAAAATTTCTATTTGCTTCATCAGAAAATCTGTCAGTGTCAGCATTCTCTGAAACCCCTATGGAAACACCCAAGACTTCTTCTTTAACTGCAGCTAACATAGAGGATGAGTCTTTCTTTTTTATAACTTTTTGAGATTTTTTAATCATTTTTATTGCTTGCATTTTTTTATTATTGAAGAATGATTTCTTCAATCATTGAAACATTTGGAATCCTTCCTTTTTCAATTGCTGGGGAAGGACTGCCACCTTCTGCTTTCTCTGTTTTATGAATAATTTAGTTTTGATAGTGTTTTCATTAAATGATTTGCATTGTTACTTAAACTTAAAGGTGAGGCAAGTCTCTCTCCTTGATAGAGGTCACTGAGGACATACTTCCAATTCTTTTTGAAGGGGAGTCCCAGAACCTTGAGAGAGTAAAGAAGAAAAAATATAAAGTAGAAAACACTTTTGCCATAATAATAAGCATGTCAATTTGACAAAAGTGGCTTGTTAAAGCATGATTTGGATTCTCTACTTTCATCAATTGCATTTGAGCACTCAAAAGTACTTTAATATTAGGGCTGACATTGTGGCTCAGTGGTACAGTGCTCCCCTGGCATGCATGAGAAATAGGATTTCATCCTCAGCACCACTAAGAAAATAAAATAAAGGTATTTTGTCCACCTATAGCTAAAAACTAAATGTTCAAAATACATTAATAACTATTCCTGTGGCAAATTATGAAGAATTTAAAAATCTGGAAGGAATTTTAGAAGCAGTGTCTGGTACATCTCATACAAATTCAAGATTATAAAGAATTTCTTCCAGATCTTCCTCATAAAGTTCCAATAATTCTGAAATTCTCAAGACTGTTTCAATGCTCTTGCCATACCCAGCAGAATCCACATTTCTCTCTTCTGATGAAACTGGAGACTTCTCTTATAAAAATATATTCTCTTATAAAACTAAAAGTGAATGCCTTTCTGTCCTAGAGTTGAGTGCCAAAAACTGCTACCTGCAGTATAAAATTATAAATTCAACCATATTAAAATAAAGCACTCCTGTCATTGAGACATATTAAAAAAGTGATCACCCACCAGACACTGGAAGGAGATATAATAACACCTGTAACAATGCTAAAGAACTATTCAGCATTTGTAGAGAAAATGTAGAAATGTATAAGAAAAATCATACGCCAATAGAAACATAAATAACCATTTCTTAGAACAGGAAATATCTATGACCTATAAAAATAAATGGAGATACTTGGCATCTTATTAATATTCAGGGAAATGAAAATAAAAGAAAAATTAAATACTAATTACACATGTTGATTAGCTGAACTTAGACCCTAGTTGTTTTATGTTTTAGAGCAAAACAATGAAATAATCTCTATTCTCTATTTAGAGCCAAGATTGGTATTTATTTAGCTGGTAAAGTTGGATTTTTTACTTACCTGAAAAATGGGCTTTCTGGGAGAGCAGGGAAGATTTTCTTAGTGTGGCCAAGCATAACTGGAGAGAACAGGGCAAAGAGGATGGCTTGGGCTGTACATAATGCTTAGGGCTGGAATACTGGCAAAGATTCTCAGTTATAGATCAAAGGTCCCATTACCATCAAAGGAGGGAGCACTGAATTTGTTGTGAGCATGCCTAGCTATGGAGCACAAAATGATGGAAAACTGAGGCTTAAAAGTTTTCAGCACTCATACATTGAAATAATGGAGCCCCATGTTTATTATAATATTCCCTTACATTTGACACATGATAAAAATGTGCCAGGTTCTACTTAATGTGATTTTGATCTTGTTTGAGTGAGATGTTATGATGCTCTAAGAAGTCTGAAAATGGTAAAAGAGGTTGCAGTTCATTGAACACCAAATTTAAGAACTTAATATTGCTGGACACAGTGGTGCATGCATGTAATCCCAGTGGTTCAGGAGGCTGAGGCAGGAGGATCACAAGTTCAAAGCCAGCCTCAGAAAGCTAGAGAAGCCCTATACAACTTAGTGACACCCTGTCTCTAAGTAAAGTATAAAAAGCTCACTTTATTTAATCTATCTCAGTGAAACAAGAGATTCTCAAGAGTTCTTTATCCCATGAAAGGATCCTTGAAGAGGGAATTGGGTTGTTAACTAGGACAGATGACCAGACTATTTTCAATGGACAACAAATTTATAAAGTCTATAGATATGTCTGGTTGTTGGTAAGGGTATATAGAACTAAAATTCCTGAAGTTTTGGCCAAATTTATTGACTTGTTATCAATGACATTTTGATTAAGAATTGAAAAACAGAAGTTCTTCACTGAGCTCTATTGCATGCAATAGAGGAGATACAATTTATTAAGAATGCAACCTCCAGCTGCTGCTCATTCAGTTTGTCTCAAAGGATGAACTCTTAAGGTACCCAAGAACACTGAGGGAGGGGTGACACCCTCTAGCATGTGGCATATGGCAAGGGGTTGAACACAGAATGGAATTCCCTCTTATAGAGGGGATATCCCAGGGCCCAAGTTGGGCTGCATGCTGTAGTAAGAGGCTTGGCGACTGTGCCACAATTGTATGTTCCTCCTTCTGTGATCCTATGCATAATGGGTAGCAGGGTCAGGAGGATCACACACACATCAAGCACTGATAGATTTACTGGTTCCACCAGAATCCAGAAAGTGGCAGTAGTTGCTGCTCTTATAGTATATAACACAGGGCTGAGAAGAGAGGCTTTTCACATTAGTAGCTCACAGATAATTCACCACAATCAGGATGGTCCAAATAATACAGAGGATATGAAAGGAGGTTTCCAGAGCCCCTGCATTGAAGGACTTTAGGAGCACTAGCCAGAGCCCCACTATATGGTAGCTGAGACTCTTGTTGGAGAAAGCCTCACTCAAAGTAGGCTTAGTTTAATAACAGCACATATAAGCTTAAGCAAAACTTGTAAATAAGCAATGGAAGCCCGGTAACCTAAACAAAATCCTAAGTCATGTTACTGCTTTATCACAGTGTCAGGAATGGAGCAACCATTGATTTACCAAATAATTTTCAGGAATTTAGCCAAGCAGTTGGGGCTGGGTGCTGTGTGAAACTAGAATCTACCATTTTTTCATGAACTCCTTTTTGAATGTTTATTTTTATGTCTTAAGTGAGTGTGTCAAATGAATCTCTGCAATGAGACAGTTATAATGATGATGTAATGGCAGTGCTCTTTGAGAAACCTCAGTGCAGAGAGGTATTACACTGGAAAAGGCCTGGCTGGCAGGTGACTAGAGACCAGGAATAAACCTAAGCTAACAGGTTTTGAGAGACACCGGGGGGGGGAGGGGCAAGCGGCCTTACACGGATTGTTTCCTACAGCTGGAGGGCAAAATCTTGGCCTGGAAGCCACAGTACCACCTAGTGGATGCAAAGAAAATAGAAGCCTAAGAGTGCCCCTTTTTCTTTTCTTTCTTTTTTATTTTTTTAATTTTTTAAAACTTTTTAATTTTAATTTTTTAATTATTTTCTTTAATTGTAATTTTTATTTTACTGCAATTATTATTATTATTATTATTATTATTATATCATTTATTTTTCTTTTCTATTCTTTTCTCTTTCTTTCCTCTCTCCCTCTCTCTTTTTTGTTTTACTTCCTTACCTTTTCCCCATCTTTCCTCTTAAGCATGACCACCCAGATTATGTACAACTTACTAAATGCAAATAGATAAATACTACGAATCAGTCTATAATCCACCCAAGCCCTTAACTACCCCCAAGTACTCCTGTCTATTCTCTTGTTAATATCTGCCTGCATTTGAGGAACCCCCCAAAGAAGCTAAATATACTAACCTTCATACTATCAAATCGCCCGACCTCAACATAAAATCCTAAGTTCAAACCTCAATTCTCTATATGCCATCAAAATCTGTAGGCCTTTAATGAAACTAATGAATTCACCTTAAATCACAATTAAATCCAACATCTCTAAACATTGTCTCCCAACACAAAGGAGAGATATTGGAACTATAAAAAACAAAACAAATTTAAAGGAGAAAACAGAAGCACAGCAGTCAAACAGAGTTGGAAAGTAACATGAGCACCATGAAAAAACAAGGGAAAATAGGACTACATACAATGCAGGACAACTTAAATTCACAGGAGAACCTAGAGGCATCAGAAAAATGGACAGAGAAAGATCTCAAGGCATACCTAACTCAGATGGAACAGAATCTTAGAGAAGACTTTAGGCAGCAAGTCCAAACAATGAAAGTATACTTTGAAAATGAATTACATAAGCAAATTCAAATGGCAAAGAATGACCTCTATCAGGAGATAGATTTAAAAAAAAATCAAACAGTAATCCTAGAAATGCAGGAAACCATAAACCAAATTAAAAACTCAAACGAGAATATTACAAGTAGACTAGATCAAATAGAAGTCAGAACATCAGATAATGAAGACAAAGTTTATCAACTTGAAAAGAATATAGCCAACACAGAAATGATGCTTAAAATACATGAGCAATCCATCCAAGAGATATGGGAACTCATAAAAAAAAAAACAAACTTGAGAGTCATTGGGATAGAAGAAGGTGTAGAGGTTCAAACCAAAGGAATGAACAATCTATTGAATGAAATAATCCTAGAAAACTTCCCAGATATGAAAGATGGAATGGATTGCCAAATCCTGGAAGCCTACAGGACCCCAAACATACAAAACTGTAATAGGCCAACTCCAAGACACATAATTATGAAGATATCCAACATACAGAAAAAGGAGAGAATATTAAAAGCTATGAGAGAAAGGAGGCAGATTACATTCAGGGGTAAACCAATTAGGTTAACGGCTGATTTTTCATCACAGATGTTGAAAGAGAGAAGATCCTGGTACAACGTATTTCAAACGCTGAAAAATAATGGATTCCAACCAAGAATACTGTATCCCGCAAAATTAAGCTTCAGATTTGACAATGAAATTAAAATATTTCAGAATAAACAAAAGTTAAAAGAATTCACAGCCAGAAAACCAGCACTGCAAGGTATCTTGAGCAAAACACTACAAGAAGAGGAATGAAAAACATCACCCAAAACTAACAGTGTGAGGTAAGTCAGTAAAGGAAAAAAATAAACAAAAAGGAAAAACTAGCCATATTAAAATAAATAAATAAATAAGCATGACTGGAAGTACAACCCATATATCAATAGTAACCTTAAACGTTAATGGCTTAAATTCACCAATCAAGAGACATAGGCTAGTAACCTGGATCAAAAAAAAAAAAAAGAAAAAAACAAATCCAACAGTATGCTGCCTTCAGGAGACTCATATGATAGGAAAAGACATACACAGGCTGAAGTTAAAAGGTTTGGAAAAATCATACCACTCACATGGTCCTCGGAAGCAAGCAGGAGTGGCCATACTCATATTGAATAAAATCAACTTCAAACCTAAGTTAATCAAAAGGGATAATGAAGGACACTATATACTGTTAAAAGGAAACATCCACCGAAAAGACATAACAATTATCAATATATATGCACCAAACAATGATGCTGCAACATTCATAAAACAAACTCTCTTCAAGTTCAAGACTCAAATAGACCACAACACAGTAATTATGGATGACTTCAAGACACCGCTCTCTCCATTGGACAGATCCTCCAGACAAAAGCTGAATAAAAAAACTGTATAACTCAATGACAGAATCAATAACCTAGACTTAACCAACATATATAGAATATATCAACCATTATCAAGTGTATACACGTTCTTCTCAGCAGCACATGGATCCTTCTCAAAGATAGACCATATATTATGCCATAGGGCAACTCTTAGTAAATATAAAGGTGTGGAGATAATGCCATACATCTTATCGGATCACAATGTAATTAAACTAGAAATCAATGATAAAAGAAGGAAGAAAAAAATCCTGCATCACCTGGAAAATGAACAATATGTTACTAAATGATCAATGGGTTACAGAAGACATAAAGGAGAAAATCAAAAAATTCTTAGAGATAAATGAAAATACAGACACAACATATCAGAATCTATTGGACACAATGAAAGCAGTTTAAAGAGGGAAATTCATTGCCTGGAGTTCATTCCTCCAAAAAACAAAAACCAGCAAATAAATGAACTCACACTTTATCTCAAAACCCTAGAAAAGGAAGAGCAAAACAACAGCAAATGTAGTAGAAGGCAAGAAATATTTAAAATCAGAGCAGATATCAATGAAATCGAAACAAACAAACAAAAAAAACATTGAAAAAAATTGATAAAACTAAAAGTTGGTTCTTTGAAAAAATAAATAAGATCGACAGACCCTTAGCCATGCCAATGAAGAGAAGAAGAGAGAGAACTCAAATTACTAACATACGAGATGAAAAAGGCAATATCACAATGGACACTACAGAAATACAGAAGATAAGTAGGAATTATTTTGAAACCGTATATTCCAATAAAATAAAAGATAGTGAAGACATCGATAAATGTCTTAAGTCATATGATTTTCCAAGATTGACTCAGGAAGATACACACAATTTAAACAGACCAATAACAAAGGAGGAAATAGAAGAAGCCATCATAAGACTACCAACCAAGAAAATCCCTGAACTGGATGAATATACAGTGGAGTTTTACAAAACCTTTAAAGAAGAATTAATACCAATACTTTTCAAGTTATTTCAAGAAATAGAAAAAGAAGGAGCTCTTCCAAATTTATTCTATGAGGCTACATCACCCTGATCCCAAAACCAGAAAAAGACACTTCAAAAAAAGAAAACTAAAGACCAATATCGCTAATGAACTTGGATGCAAAAATCCTCAATAAAATCCAGGCAAATCGAATACAAAAGCATATCAAAAAAATTGTGCACCATAATCAAGTAGAATTCATCCCTGGAATGCAAGGCTGGTTCAATATACGGAAATCAGTAAATGTTATTCACCACATCAATAGACTTAAAGATAAGAACCACATGATCATCTCGATAGATGCAAAAAAAGCATTTGACAAAGTACAGCATCCCTTTATGTTCAAAACACTAGAAAAACTAGGGATAACAGGAAGTTACCTCAACATTTTAAAAGCTATATATGCTAAGCCTCAGGCTAGCATCATCCTGAATGGAGAAAAACTGAAGTCATTCCCTCTAAAAACTGGAACAAGACAGGGATGCCCTCTCTCACCACTTCTATTCAATTTAGTTCTAGAAATACTAGCCAGAGCAATTAGACAGACAAAAGAAATTAAAGGCATAAAAATAGGAAAAGAAGAACTTAAATTACAACTATTTGTGAATGATATGATACTATATCTAACAGACCAAAAGAGTCTACAAAGAAACTACTAGAGCTAATAAATGAATTCAGCAAAGTGGCAGGATATAAAATCAACACGCATAAATCAAAGGCATTCCTGTATATCAGTGACAGATCTTCTGAAATGGAAACGAGGACAACCACCCCATTCACAATATCCCCCCCAAAATAAAATACTTTGGAATCAACCTAACAAAAGAGGTGAAAGATTAATATAATGAAAACTACAGAACCCTAAAGAGAGAAATAGAAGAAGACCTTAGATGATGGAAAACTATACCCTGTTCATGGATAGGAAGAACTAACATCATCAAAATGGCGATATTACCCAAAGTTCTCTATAGGTTTAATGCAATGCCAATCAAAATTCCAATGGTATTTCTTGTAGAAATAGATAAAGCAATCATGAAATTCATATGGAAAAACAAAAGACATAGAATAGCAAAAGCAATTCTAAGCAGGAAGTGTGAATCAGGCGGTATAGCGATACCAGATTTCAAACTATATTACAGAGCAATAGTAACAAAAACAACATGGAACTGGTACCAAAACAGGCGGGTGGACCAATGGTACAGAATAGAGGACACAGAGACCAATCCACAAAACTATAACTTTCTTATATTCGATAAAGGGGCTAAAAGCATGCAATGGAGGAAAAGAAAAGATAGCATCTTCAACAAATGGTGTCGGGAAAACTGGAAATCCATATGCAAAAAAATTAAACTGAATCCCTTTCTCTCGCCATGCACAAAATTTAACTCAAAATTGATCAATGAGCTTGATATCAAATCACAGACTCTGCGCCTGATAGAAGAAAAAGTTGGCTTTGATCTACATATTGTGGGGTCAGGCCCCAAATTCCTTAATAGGACACCCATAGCACAAGAGTTAATAACTAGAATCAACAAATGGGACTTACTCAAACTAAAAAGTTTTTTCTCAGCAAGAGAAACAATAAGAGATGTAAATAGGGAGCCTACATCCTGGGAACAAATTTTTACTCCTCACACTTCAGATAGAGCCCTAACATCCAGAGTATACAAAGAACTCAAAAAAATTAAAAAATAAGATAACAAATATCCCAATCAACAAATGGGCCAAGGACCTGAACAGACACTTCTCAGAGGAGGGCATACAATCAATAAACAAGTACATGAAAAAATTCTCACCATCTCTAGCAGTCAGGGAAATGCAAATCAAAACCACCCTAAGATACCATCTCAATCCAGTTATATTAGCAGCTATTATGAAGTCAAACAAAAAGTGCTGGCGAGGATGTGGGAAAGGGGTACTCTTGTACATTGCTGGTGGGACGGCAAATTGGTGCAGCCAATTTGGAAAGCAGTATGGATATTTCTGGGAAAGCTGGGAATGGATCCACCATTTGACCCAGCTATTGCCCTTCTCAGACTATTCCCTGAAGACCTTAAAAGAGCGTACTACAGGGATACTGCCACATCAATGTTCACAGCAGCACAATTCACAATAACTAGGCTGTGGAACGAACCCAGATGCCCTTCAATAGATGAATGGATAAAACAATGTGGCATTTATACACAATGGAGTATTACGCAGCACTAAAAAATGACAAAATCTTGGAATTTGGAGGGAAATGGATGGCATTAGAGCAGATTATGCTAAGTGAAGCTACCTTATCCCTAAAAAACAAATGCCAAATGTCTTCTTTGATATAATGAGAGCAACTAAGAACAGAGCAGGGAGGAAGAGCTACAGGAAAAGATTAAAATTAAACAGAGACATGAGGTGGGAGGGAAAGGGAGAGAAAAGGGAAATTGCATGGAAATGGAAGGAGACCCTCACTATTATACAAAATTACATATAAGAGGTTTTGAGGAGAAAGGGGGGAAAAAAACAAGGGAGCGAACTAAATTACAGCAGATGGGATACAGAGAGAAGATGGGAGGGTAGGGGAGGGGGGATAGTAGAGGATAGGAAAGGTAGCAGAACACAACAGTTACTAATATGGCATTATGTAAAAATGTGGATGTGTAACCGATGTGATTCTGCAATCTGTATTTGGGGTAAAAATGGGAGTTCATAACCCACTTGAATCTAAAGTATGAAATATGATATGTCAAGAGCTTTCTAATGTTTTGAACAACCAATTAAGAAAGAAGTTCTTGCCTGACAAACCTGGTGTGTGATACTAAGGCACTGAGGGACCCCGAGGTTAGCAGATATGTTATGTCCCTGTAAACACAATGGGAAAAGATAGCTGAGGGGATGTTGGGATAAGATGGAATAGAATGTATTCATCAAACCTGTAGCAGCAACATAATTATTATTTTGATTGATGGGAGAGTAATTTTCCTAATTTTGTGTATAAGAGAGTTAATGGGTAGAGCCATGGCATCAAGGCTCCAATAGCCTTTCCAAGTTTAGTAACAGGACATATTGGACACTGGGGATCACCCTTGAAGATTATATTTTATTTACATTACACAATATCAATTGTTTTAACTGGGACAACTGGACAATGATGTGCATTTTCTCAGGTTGATTTATATATGCCAAAATCATAACCATAATTTAATTCTAATTTATTACTTATATGGTCAAAGTGTTCATTACATACATTAGGAAAAAATGTATGCTGACTATGGGTAATTGGGTAAGGCAATGATTAATTCTAATTATTAACATGCAAGATACTTATTCTCTATTTTATGCTTCGGTAATTTTCTCTAAGATAATAGGTGCTACATTTTTTTTAATTTAGTGTGATCCCTATATATAGCTATTCTACTCAAGTCTCAGTTATTGGCTAAAAGCATGAATGTTTCCAATTGGTGCATTTCAACAGATGGTGCAGTTGTTCAGAGCCCGTGTTTCAGAGGCTCAAAAGTCAATCAGTTCCCTTTCTTATTTAATTAGTTATTTGTAACTGGATACAATACCTTTATTTAATTTATTTATTTCTATGTGGTGCTAAGGATCAAACCCAGGGCCTCACACATGCTAGGCAAGTGCTGTACACGTAGCAACCACCCAGCCCCTCCCTTTCTTTTCTTTTTTTTTTGTTCTTTCTTTCTTTCTTTTTTTAGTGCAATAATTCTTTTAATGAAAATTAGATTTCCAGTAGTGTTTAATTGTAGGTTACTATTTTCATTTTTATTTTCTTCCTTTTGTATTCAGGTTTCTCTCCGTCTCCCTCTTTCTTCCTCTTTCACATTTCCTTCTTATGATTCAGGATCATTGACACTGCTCACATTTACAAGTATCTTCCTCCATGACACCTCACCTCATAGTTAGTGACCTTTTGCATTATCAGGGCTGAATTAACCTCAGGCCATATCATAGGATGCTATGAATTTTTTTTCTTATGATATTGAGGATCAAGAACTTTTTCTTGTCAGAAATACAGGACTTTGGAAGAGTACTATTGAGCAACCTGCTTTTAGGACTGCTTGAATCAAGACATTCAAAGTAATGTGAAAATATGTCCAGCTGAGACAAGACCTAGGACCTTTGCAAGGAGGGTCCCCTGCCCTAAATGTCAAATATGAATTCTGCCTTAGAAAAGTTAAATCTATAGTGGAGGCTCAGTGGAACTTGTCAGATGCAGGAGGAAATGGTGCAGCTTGTAGGGAGGTTCTGACTAAAGCAACAATACAGTACAGAGAGTTCATGGCCATCTACAGTCCAAAATACAGGTGTTGCAGTCTCCAGAGACAGAGTGTACTTCCACTCAGAATTTGGTCTGGACATGAAAACTGGTGATGCCACCTACTTACAAGAGGGTGAGGAAGTAGGCTTTCTAGAGAGAGCAAGGAAGGTTTCAAGCTACTGCAAATTGCATTAAGGGAAGGATAAGGAGAATTAGGGTTTACATGGTGTCTTGGGCTGGGATTGGGATTAACTTTTTCATCTGTGCCTTGAATTTCCTACTTGTATCAAGGGATGGAGAAGGCTGGTTTCCTCATGGACTCATCCAGATGTGGGTCAGAAAGGGAAGAGTAAGAGATGGGGCTTGAAACCATAAACATGGAAACGCAGTCAAACAGGAGAAAATGGAGTCAGACTCCACCCTTCACTGTCACAAATGCTTGCTATACACAAAGCAAATGGAGGAGCCATATGAAAAAGCACTGGTGATAGTGAAAAGAGCATGCATCCAAGTGTCACAAATGAGAAATGGATATTAAAGTGTAGAATATTCTCTCAGTAGAATAAAACACAGCTGTGGAAACAATTATACTACATATCTTCCCAAGAAAGTGAACAAATCCTAATAAATATTAATCCTAATATTGCTGAGTAAAAAATGATCCAGATGACATTCATTATTATAATTTTTGTCATTCAAGAACAAATGAAACAATGTTTTACATACACAAATTTGTTATGAGGAAAAATACATTGGTTAATTCATGAATTCTAGAGTAACAGTCTTTCATTAATTATGCTATTTTGTATTATGATATTAGTATAATATATGTATTTTAAATATGATGATAAAGAATGTTAATATTTCTGTTACAATATTATTCATAATATAATGCTTTAGTTTAGCTTTTTTTTGGTGCTGGGTATGAAACTCAGGGGTTTCCTCATGCCAGGCAAGGGCTCTACTACTGAGCTAACCCCCAATTATATTTTAAATAAATATTAAAATCTAGTAAAATACTACATTGGCCAATACTTCCCTCAAAATAAAATAGATAAGAATCATATCAGGTAAAAACTGTACCACTAATTACTGGGAGTAATGTGGTCAACACAAAATATCTGCTCAATCAAAGGGAAATCTAAATAGTTCTAATATGGTTAATAAAAGTCTAATTAAGCTAAGGATTTCTAATAAAAAGAAAACAGGTTTTTATAGGTTCAGTTTCTGATTTTAAGTACCAGAGGCAAGATCAAAAATAGTCTGCAGTGCCAACCTGGCCATCTCTACTGGTCCCCAGCCTCAGGGCCCTGTTTTCTGTACAGTCCTACCAGGTCATTTACCAGAAACATTTGCATGATATTAATGTTTATATTTACAGAAAGAATAGCACAGCTTAAAACCACTCAATATCATTGTCTTCCCTGTCATGGTCCTGCTTGATGGCGAGAAGTTGGATTTTTCCATGTCCCATAGTGAAGCAAATGCTTGGGTCAGAATCCCTAAAGCCACACCATGGAGACAAGTGGGCAGCTCTTCCTGTCTTGGTACTCACCCATGCAAACCAGCAGAGAGAAAAAAAACAGAGGTGCAAATAACAATGAAATACCCACAGCCTGACTTTAATTTACATTCTCAGAGTATAATTTATCACACAAAGAGAAAAGGATGATGTAACGCCAGCTATATACAAAGGTGAGAAGAGAGTTTAAAGCCTCCTGAGAATGGAATTGTTTTTCAATGTCTGGTTTTATCGAGGTTTATTTATCCAATAAAAATAATGCCATGAGAACATCTTTTGTTTTTGTAATTATAACTCTGCCTTCTCCCATTGTGGAAAGTTTTTTTCTACTGAATGAATATGTTGTAAATATTTTTAGATACTAAAGTGGAACACAAGCTTAGAGTAAATAACATGTCCTTTTATGTTCTATTAATTTGTTAATAGGAAAGAAAATTTTTCTCTGATGATATTTGGACTAAAAATAAATAGTAAATTTAATATACAATAATACTGATTATGTAACTATTGTGTTTTATATTTGTACAATCACCTGAAAAGCCACAATGACACTTAAAACTCTCCTATTGACTTATTTCAACAGATGTTGATTTACATTCTGGAATATGCTTACTGTATTCATAATATGCCTTGTATAATCAAACACCAGGATTAGACTGACTTTGTCAGAAGAATTTATGGTAACTTCAAATCTTGCTTCTTTGTTCCATATTTTCCCCTCCTCTCATCTGTTCTGGTGGCTCAGCTTTGTGATACCTTGCCTGGACTGTCTAATGTGGGAGAAGCCAGCAGCTAGCATTAAACAGCAATTGTGGAGCCTTAGTGGGGAGGTGGGGTGCAGAGACTAGGGCAGTTAATTCTCCTGGTCGTGAAAGGTTCAGCAGTGTCCAAGAAGGAACAAGGATGTCTTCATGTGGGGATGGACCCACTGAAACTTACCACAGCAGGTTCCTTGCATGTTGTTTGAACCTGGCCTGAGTCAGGTGAAGGGAGGTACCAGGATGGATGGTGACATCTTCTGCAATCTGGCCTAGAAGAACTCGCATCAAAAATTAGCAGATTCATATAAAATATAACAAAATGTTGTCACATTTCCTGCACCTTTAAGTCTCAGAATAGAGATCAACATATGAAATACAGCGCATAATAGTTTAAATTATGAGTTCCAGCATTATTTCTACACTACGTGTGTGTGCTTCAATTTTCTCACATGTAAGTTTCTCTCTGCTTCATCTCAATCATCATTGCCATCATCATAGCCTCTGAATTATGATCACCAGATTTGGAGCCATACTTAAAATCTTTTTTAAAATATTTGGATATTCAACTACACATTCTATTCTCCCCATGCATGGTCCTTGGATTCCTACCCCAACTAGTCCACCTGTGGGGAAGCTGGATCTAAGACTTAGTAACTGTTCTTCAGCAAATCTTCCCCCCTTCCTCAAGTTAAACATCATCATGTAAAGTAGAATTTCTTTCTTTAATGTGCTATAAACTTCTGATCTTTTCTCCCTCCAGAGATTTGCCTCCCCAGACTCAACCCTACCTGACACTGTAACCCATGGTGCTGTGGAAATAAAGACCAACATGGTGAAAATTCATTTGGGACTTGATACAGCATGGGATTCAGTCACCAGAACTTGCATTTGAGGGAGACTCAAGGGCAGCCAGTGGTGTGAAAGAGTTTCATTGTGTAGTTAAGGGAAGGCTCTGCTGAACCTTGATGAAGACTGTTGGCTAAGGGAAGCTGTAGATACTTAACTAGAATCTTCTCTGTTTGGTTACAGGTACATATTTGGCCTTCTCTTGTTGGTCTTACATTGGAAGTAGGGGCAAAATGTAGGGAAATTGAAGTCCTGATCATTTGAAGCCAACTGTTACAGAAGTGACTACTTGGCCTCACGATTTGTTGCTAGAGTTAAAAGTCTGACCTAAAAATAAAAAGTCTGACCTCTCCAAATCTGACCTTCAGCAGGCGGCTTCCCAGCGTTGGTTATCTTAAGAGGGGGCTATTTGCTATGCAGGTGGCTGCAGGCTGTGGGTGAGAGTTATGTTTTAACAAGTGGTCTGGTCATTGTCTGCCTATGTATTAATTCAATGTTTCCATGATTCTCCATTCCTCTGGTTTCCTTCACCAGCTGCTCTGACAAGGGTATTCCTGACTATCTTTACTCTGAATGCTGAAAAATTCTGTGGGTAATTCCTAGGTGTTGGACTTCCTTCATTTGTCACTGAATGCACCATTTACTTGATCTTCAAAAACCCTGTAGCTTTCAGTAGAGTTTAATATCTTAGTGCCCCACAATCTTGTACATGCAAACAATACCCGATTTTAGTTCCACAGCTCTGGCTTTGCCTAGAGCTCCAGAGTTGTATATGCACCTTCTGGTTGTCTATCAGGTAATTTTTAAACTTGTCCTCCAAGGTACTTCTTTCAGTATTTAAATCTCAGAGAACCTATGACCCTTGGTATTTTCATTAGTTATGAAACATCAGTGATTTTGGAAGCAATGTGGAAGTTGCAAGGGAATTCCCCATGTCCTGCACATGTCCCTGAAAAGCCAGTGAGCCTTAACAAACCCATTATGCCTCTATGGTCCACCTGCTGCTCCCTGATCAGAGCATAGCTTGGTTCTAGGGCCACATTTATCATGAGCTTTGAAGGTGGAGAAAAAGATCACTCAGGTTTAGAATAGAGCTGGGAATGGAGATAAAGTTGGTTCGATATCAAGAAAATCATATTTTATGGTATATCTTTAAGTAGGCACACATGTGAAAATGCTTATTTTAGGCAAAACTAAGGTGATGCCATTTTTGAAGGAATCTGATTTAAATATATACAGTCTCAGTATATTCTAAAAATATTTTTCTATAAAAATAAGCCTCTAGGGGGGTAGAGAGAGAAGAGGGGAGGGCAGAGGGGAGGGGGGATGGTAGAGGATAGGAAAGGCAGCAGAATACAACAGACACTAGTATGGCAATATGTAAATCAATGGATGTGTAACTGATGTGATTCTGCAAACTGTATACGGGGTAAAAATGGGAGTTCATATCCCACTTGAATCAAAGTGTAAAATATGATATATCAAGAACTATGTAATGTTTTGAACAACCAACAATAAAAATTAATTAAAAAAAATAAGCCTCTAGGATGAGATTATCTCTAAGTAATGGTTGTTTCTGAACATAGAAGAGAAACATGCACACAGCAGCTCTTAAGCAGGCTGATTCTCCTCTGGGGTTCGTTTCCTTACTCTGATTTTGACTTTTCAAATTCAAGTTGGTAACTGAAAGCACAGTTCAAATTTCATAAGTCTTTCTATATCTTTATGTCATCACTGCATTTTTCCTAATTGTACCCCAAATGTCACCTAGTTTGTATCTAGAATAGTTATGAAACACATACTTTATGTCAGTTGTTTCCACTGGACTGGATTCAGGATTATTATCTTATTCATCTGTGGACCTGGCACATTTGTGTCAAAACATTTAATTAGAATCCATTCCTTAAAATGGAATCATAAACAGTCCTTGCTAATCTAAAATTTATTTTCACAAGTCTACAATTACTACATGAGTCTGAGACAAAAAATTATTTAGAAGTAAAAATTTTAAAAGTACCTTTATGTTATCCATCTCTTTGCTCATAATAGTGGAGTAGATCCTTGACAACAGGTCACGTGATTTATTCATTATTTTTGATAGTGGAATGATGCCAAAATCCAGCAAACAGAGCACTGCAGTGCAAACTGATTGCAAATGAAACAGTCCTTTCAAAGGAGAAGGATTAGGCCTCTTAGTGAAGGAGGGGCTAAGGCAGGGGAGGAGGAGAAGCAATGATGGGGCAGTGGTAGCCCTGCACAGGCAGCCTCCTGGGAGAAAAGGAGCAGACAGCGGTAGTCATTCTACCCACAGCAGTGGAAACAGCCTGGGCTGGGGGTGAATGTTCAGCATTCTGAAACAGAGATCCATAAGTTCTGAGTTTCCAGGACACTTCTTCTCAATTTCAGCTGAGTGTTCTGTTATTAGAGGGACAAAGAAAGTTGGGCTTGCCTCTGGAATGTTATATCCTGAAAATGTAATGCTATAAAGCAAACACAAGCCTCTATATTTTTATATATTTTTATATTTTTAACACAGAAGCACTGAAGTTAGAGAAAGGACAGAAGCTCTGATGACTGAAAAAAGGCACCAGTTTTCTGGAATGCATTTCAGGTGGCCCTAACTTCCCATAAATAATATGGTCTATTGAATGCTCACATTTGGTTTTTTCAAGGTATAGTTTTCTAAAATTAAACTCATGACTTCATGCCATGAGTTTGATTTAACTATAAGCAGGATTTAGCTTCTTAGTGGAGTTAAATCAAATTATTTCACCACATCACCTCCCTGTATACCAAAGAGGACAGTTTCCTGGACATGGTGCTTATTTTATTCCCCAAGGCATTTGGCTAATTCAGTGAGCTTCCTTGTCTTCCCTGACTGCTATGATTCTGCAAACTTTGTCTTCAGTGGACATGGTGGTTTTTCTGAGTGTTGGACTTGCTTTTGCACAGCAGCTTCACCTTCACCATCAGAGCATCTGGGGCTGAGAGAGGCTGTGGCATTCCTTAAGGCATTTCACAGTATGCTTGAAGGATTTACTGCTTCCCTCACAGACACCTTAATGTGTGTCCTTTTAACATGCTAAAGAAATGACAGGCTCTAGATAAAAATATTCTGAGTGAGTTCTAGGTCCCTGGACAGCATGGGAAAGAGTAACAGAGGGTGCTTGGAACTGCAGTCTTGCTCTTCACGCTTCTTAGCTGGGCTGCTTTCAATTGTGCCTACAACACAAAGAATGAACAGAATTAGTTATCTGATCCAATTATGTGTGACTTATGAATTCAATGTCTTTTTTAAAGCAAAGAAGACAACTAGGAAAGTTTCATTGAAAAACTACCCTTTAACAAGGTTTCTTTGGGAATTGAAACTCAGAAAAAAAGTGGTACTCATCAGCTTGATAGATAATAGACTTGAGAGGTGGGAACTTGAGGCTAAAGGGAAAATTCTATAAACAGCATCTCCTGTGCTCACCCCCACATGCTTTCTGTTAAAAAGCAATTTACCTGTAGTTATTTCTGGCTTAAGTCAGTAGGATATGTTAAAGTCTGGGGCAAACAACTTGTTACCTGCTGGAGAAATGTAGGCCCAAAGAGAAGTTTCTCCTTGACAAAAAGTGAACATAAGATACCCTGGAAATGTGGTTACAACCTTTACATATGCCAAATTCCAAAGTCAGAGAGATATGATAAGTGGAACCAGTCAAAGTGGATAAAAGTGACCAGATTTGCCTTGAATTGATTAGGATATTAAATCTCCCTTTCATGAGGTAAGACCATGCAGAGTGGGGACTTGAAAAATCTGATGCCATCAAGAAGTGAACCTAGCAGGATTCTCTGCAAACTTTCCTGGGAACCCCAATAACAGTGGATGGTAAGAGGTATATACTGTCTCTGTCCTCTCTGAGAAGACCCTCTCTCTCCCTTGAGAGTGTCCCCTTCTTTCCTTTTCCTTTTTCTTAGCCCTTCTAATAAACTCATGCCTCTACTCTCAGTGACATATCTGAAATATTTTATATGATCATAAGAACAGGAACCTAGGATAGGAACCTGGTTGCATTAGTTTCACAGTGGACCCTTGGTCTGTAACAACCTAATATTTTTACTTTTTTAAAAATTTCCATGGTTCTGGTATCTAATTTAGGGTCTCCTGCAAGCTGATAAGTCTCTCTACCACTGAGCCACACCACAGCCTACATTTTTTAACGTAAATTTTACTTCTAATAGAGTTGTTGAATTGTAATTGACAGGGAATATACTACATATTTTACAAGTGTATAATTTGATAAGTTTTAAAATAAATGGAATTATGTGGTTAGCCAAATCAAGGAAAATGCTAGTATCCCTGCTGTTTGGATGTGGCCCTCTTTCCCACATAAGAAAAAAGCAAACAATGTAAAAAGGAAAAATGAATTCTATGCAGTTGATAAAATTGGGTAAAGCAACTAGATTGTTTCTCTCCTGTTTCCACAGAAGCTGTTACAATTTATAGAAACTAAAGGCTGATGATTCATGTGTAGGCTGAGCAGGGCTATATTTAGCCAACCCCTTGGTGCCTGGCCAGAATAGGGCTTAGGTAGTTTTCTAGTCTTCATTCTCAGCAAGAACAAGTTTTCAGGAAGTTGCTATTAAATTTAAATGGGCTCTGGTTCAGAACCATACAGTATGCATTATTATTTTAGTCAGGTTTCCTTCATCCTTAATCATTATTTTCTGATTTATCCATTTCTTGCACTTAACTCTAATGAATGTTTTTTATTGGGGAGTTACTTTAATTCACAGTTGTTTACAATTTTGCTTATTTCCAGTTCAGGTTTATTTCCAATAAACTCTTACAACCATCACTCCTTTAAATATTGGTTGTTCTAGTAGGTTTGTAGTTGTATCCATTGTGAATTTTGTTTGCTTTTTACTCCTGAATATGAGACCAAGCACCCTTTCAATGTTAATTTGCATTTTCATTTATTTTCATCTGTGAAGTGTTTATTCAAATCCCTTGCAGTTTTTTAAAATGTTAGGTTGTTTAATTACTATTATTGGATTCTGAGAGTTCTTCATACATAATTTTATTATTGTCAAGAATTTTCTCCAGTATATGACTACTGTTTTTATTCTCTTAATCATAAATGCTTCTGCCAAAGAGCAGAATCATTAATTTTGGTAAATTACAGTTTATGGAATTACTTTTTTATGTTTTATGATCTTTGAGTCTTATATAAGAAATATTTACTTAATTCAAGATCACCAAAACAATTTTCATGTTTCTTCTAGAAATAATATTGTTTTAGCTTTAATATTTAAACTTATGATTTATTTTGAGCCAATTTCTCTAAGAAGTTTGAAGTATGAGTCGAATTTTGAACTATTGTTTGTTTCTTTGATTGGTTGGTTGACTTTTTGCCTTTTTTTCAATACAAACCACATTGTTCCAGTACTCCTAATAGTATTTTTAGCACAATTTCTTCTCTGAATGCATTATGATGAAATGCATTTACCTTTTAATTAGCTTCAAAATTTAAGAGTATAATCTTCCAATATATTTTTCTTCAGTAATTTTAAGTGTTCTCAATCTTTTTTTTCTATGTGATTTATAGAATCAGCTTGAAATTTTGTACCAGTGTGCTGTGTTTTGATTGAGATTGATTGAACATATAGCGTAAACAGAAGACAGCTGACATCTTAAAAATATTGAATGTTTTACCCATCATGGTTTATTTTTATATTTATTTATATATTTAATTTTCCTCAGTCATGTGTTGCAATTTTCAATGCACAGTTCTTGCATGTGTTTTGTAAAAGTTAGTGCTACACATTTTATATTTTTGATGCATTCTTGAATAACATTATTTTTATTCCTATTTATGAATGTTCACTACTACCATATTGCAAAATTTATTGTTATATGTATATTGATCTTGAATCTTGTAACATTGCTAAATGCACTTATTACTTCTAGATGTTTTTAAAAGACTTAATCTGCAGCCCTGCAGTTGTAGCTTAGTGGTAGAATGCTTGCCTAGCACATTTAAGGCACTGGGTTTGATTCTCAACACCATATAGAAATAAATAAATAAAATAAATATATAAAAATACAATAACAAAAAAAATATTCAATCTGATTTTTATATAAATGATCATGTCTTCTGTAAATAAAATAAATTTATTTTCTTTCTTTCCTATTTGTATGCTTTGTAGTGTTTTCTTCCCCTGTTCACTGAGTGCATTGAGAGAACCTTTAGTAGCAAAATGAATAGAAATAGAATTTATATGACCCTTTTTTTTCCTGAAAATATGGTTAAGTAGTAAGTCTTTTGCCACAAAGTACTATGTTTTTTGATTATATTTTTAATAGATACTCTGTGTCAGGTTGAGGAACTTTTCTTCAATTCCTAGTTTGCTAAAACTTTTAAACAGAAATGGATATGAATTATAAGGAAATTTTTTTTCATTTATTGAGGTGATTTTATGAACATATGTATATTACATATATGTATAATTTGAGATTATTAATATGGGAAATTATGTTGATAAGTTTTGGAATGTTAAATCAGCATTATATCTCTATGTAAATCTTTGTAATAATAATTAAACTTTTCATATATTCTTGAATTTTCTTTGGCAAGTTTTGCTTAGAATTTTTGCATTCACAGTCAGTAGGGGACTGGGGTTGTGGCTCAGTGGTAGACTGCCTGGCATGTGTGAGGCACTGGGTATTATTCTCATCACGACATATAAATAATTAAATAAAATAAAGGTTCATTGACAACTACAACTAAAAAATAAATATTGTTTTTAAAAAAGATCATGGAATGCAAGACTCATTAGGGAATCTCATTTTGTTCTATTCTTCTCTTGTAATGCCCTTTCCTGATTTTGTTCAAAATGATAGTGATATTGGCTTATTAAATGAGTTGAAAAACAGTACCTCTTCTTCAGCTTTCTTTAGAATTTTGTGTAGAATTGCATTACATTTTCCTTTAATAATTGGGATTTAATATTGCTGCAACTTGGAATTGTCTTCCTATTGGTTAGAATGTTTTTTAACTACAGTTTCAATTTCTTTTATATATACATGAATATTGATGAATCTATTTCTTCTTGAGTGAGCTTTTGTTGTTTATAACTTTTAAAGAATTTATTCATTTTGTCATAGTTGTCAAGTGTATTGGGATACAGTAAGTCATAATATTTTCTAGCTCTTCTTTTTTAACTTTTTCTTTTTTAGGGGAGGAGGAGTTTGGTGCTGGATATTGAACCCAAAGGCGCTTAATTACTGAGTCACATCCCTATCCCTTTTCATTTTTTAATTTCAAAACAGGGTCTTACTAAGTTGCTTAAATCTTCATTGAGTTACAGAGGTTGACCTCAAACTTGCCATTCCCCTGTCTCAGTCTCCTGAGCTGCTGGGATTACAAGCATGTGCTTGACTTTTCTTTTAATATCTGTAGAATATTTAGTGATAAAATGTTTCTCATTCCTAATATTTGTGTCAATTCTTAAATTTCCATGTCATCCTTCTAGAGATTTATCAATATTCCTATATATCTTCAAGAGCTAAATTTGTCTTTATTGATTTCTCCCATTTTTAGAAGTGTTTTATTTAAATTATTTCTATGCTGATATTTTTTTTTCTTTAACTTCATTCATTTCTGGTTTGTTTTCATCTTCTGCTGTTTTAAGGTGGAAACTGAGAACTCTGCTCAGAGCACTTTTTTGCTGACTGGTGCACATGGTCCTATAAACATTTATTGAGCACCTCACAATTTTTGACACCATGTGTTTTCCTGATTTGAAAACACTTTCAAATTTCTTTATTAATTTTGTTTTTTCTTATGAATTATTTTTATGTATGTTATTTACTTCAATTATTTGCATATTTTCTAGTAATCTTTTTGATACAGATTTAAAAAGAATCAGTAGACAATTTTCATTACAGCTTTATAAATACAAATTAGTTGGACAGATAATACATGCAATGACATTTATCCACATGTACCCACCCCTCTACTACCTCACATTCTTTCCCCTGTGATTTCCATATTTCATTAGTGTGGCATATTTGCTGCAGTTAATGACCCCAAATTGACACTACATTATTAGCTGTACTCTATAACTGATATTGTTCCACTCTGAGTTACACAGTTATGTGGGTTTTGACAAATGTATAATGATATATATCTACCATAACAGTTTTCAGTAGAATAGATTCACCACCCTAAAAGCCCCTGTGTTTCACCTATTCATCCTTCCCTCATCTCCTCCTACGTCCCTGGAAACCATTAATTTTCTAACTCTCTGTACAGATTTACCTTTTCCAAAATGTCATATTTGGAACTTTCAAGTATACAGCAAATTCAGATAACTATCTTTTATTTACCAGTATACATTTATGATCCATCCATGTTTATCTGACAAATAAGTCTCTCATTCTGCAATTTGATAATCTTGAAGGTACTTAGAAAGGTGTTTTACCTGTAGAAATCAGAGCAAACCCCCTTCCCAAGGGTGCAACAGCCTAGAAATCCATTCTTAATTTTCATCCCTTTACCACATAGGTATTTCCAATTTTAGAAATAATGGCTGAGATTTAAATGTAGAGAAATGTTGCTGGGCTGCAGGAACCTCAGAAGCTGACCAGACATTTAAAAAATTTAAAGTTAGTAAAGTTTTATGACGTATATATTGAGGTGTATAAGCCATAGCCATATCCCCCCTTTTTATTTTTAGTATATATATATATTTTTAACATACAATTTGTCCTTTCTATAATAGCTTGACCCTGATTATTATAAGGTATGTCAAATGTATGTGTAATGTCATAATTTTATAAAAATGAATGTAATTTTTGTGAGGTATATGTAGGTGCATTGTCAGTTTCAAGTTTTTAAGGAATTCCCAAGATAGCAAAACAAGATAATAAATGAGAAATGATTGTATCAGCTTTTTTTAAAGATAAACTGTGGCCCATAGAAAATGAGTCTGAGTGTCAATAGTATGATGTACATATCTTAGTTGTCCAAATGACTGAATTATAACAACATCTATTTGTTAAAGGGAATTAGGATGGAGTCCCCGTGGATTAACACCAGGAGGACAGTAAGGAATATTAAAAGGAGCACATGATGAACAGTTAGCTACAATTTTACGTGCTTGTTTTTAAGTTATTTTGTATTTTTTATAAAGTCCTTTAGTGTTTGTATGATGTAAAGCATGTTCTAGATGAGCCTTTTGTAAGGGGAATAATAGTTGATCAATATTTTGATTTTTTTTTTTATTTAATGGTCCTGGCAGTGTAGAATGTGCTCTAATATGAGTAAAATATACAGAAATTTGGCCTACTATTTTCGTTGTTATTTTTACATGTAGTCAGATATGACATAGAGTCTTATCTTAGGTAAGTAGGGCTCTTTATAAATTTTAAGTAAAATGTTGTAATTTTAAAGTTTATTTTTGTTTTTATTAAATAATAGATTACAAATTTTATAAGTAATTGTTTAAGTTTATTTGAGTAAAAACTAACACAATATGATAACACATATAAAACATGAAATAAAGAAAGGCTGAAAGCTTTTAGCATTTATAGAAAAATGTTTTTGTGTTTTTAACCTGTATGTAGATAAGGCTCTCATTAACTTAAAAAATACATTTAAATTGTACCTCAGTGTAAAAAGTAACATAAAACTTTACATATCTTATTGATAATAGGCCCAGTTTTAGAACATTAAATGATATAAATAAATCTCCAATATGTTATTTTTATAAGCCTAAAATTACCATGTAACCTTTTGGAGAACACCAGTTTGATATAATTTTTTTGAAGCTTTTATGTTAATGACTTATATACCTGGAAAATATAAACACATTTAATATACAAAGAAGAGTAATAGTACCATAATTACTATTTTTTTATATTAATTAAGTTTAGCTCTTAAAGAAATAAAAGAATATTGTAAAATAACAGTTGTTGTTTAACCATAGTTGTATAATCCTTAATTTTTTTAAGATTATTTGTTCAAAAATTTACATATATACCCAACATACACAGACCGTCTTTATCACTTACTTAAAACTATATAGCCAACATACATAGACCTTTTTTTTATCACTTGTTTAAATTTTTTTTATTTATTTACTTTCAGAAACATATTTTTTATTAAATCTATATCTAGAACCTTTTAATGTTTTCTTTTTTGTTAACCCTTTTTTTATTTACACTTTGAAATAATCTTTGTAAATTTTTGAATTTAGGCAAATTATTCCATTTCAATAAGTGATATTTTGTTATTTGTAGTACACAATTAATCACATTTGTTTACCATATTATGAAAATATAGTGTCTAAATATTAGGGATGATAAAGCAAACATTTATTTATTTATTTATTTATATTATTTACCAACTTAAAAAAATCATTAATAATGTTATCTAATGTAATTTAAGGAGTTAAAAGCATTTAATGATATATTTAACATTTAGCATATTAACCTTGTAAATTAATCATATATTTAATAAAAGTACTTATAAACAAATAATATTATGTTTAATTAATTTACTTATTTTATCAAAACATTAGACAAGTATAATGAACAGTGTTAGCCATTTTTTTTTGTTGTTGAAGAAAAGTCCTAGAACCAAAGTACATCAGTCATTTACATGTTAAAGACATCTTATTTTTATCTGTTTACCCAATTTAAATTGAACCACTTAAATCAGTGAATTAAAAATATTTGGATCCATGTTTTTAAAAAATTTTTATGAGTGCTCTTTACATATATATCAATCTTTATATCATGTACATGATATATGGACATATGCACAGACATACAACATATAATACAAATGTGCACACATAACACAATAAAGGCCTTGTAGCTATTTTAGGTGAAATTTCCATTGTAATGTTTAAATATTCCACAGTTGATCAAAAATAGAACTGATCAGAATAACATTAACTTAGGTCTGTAGGATCAAAATAATGAGCTCAAAAAATACAGAATCTAGGAAAAAGCTAGAGTCCTAGAAAAAATGACCAGCCTTTAATTAGAAAGTATCATAAAATTTATTTATTTATTTATTTTTTTTACAATTCCTTTTAAAATGACCTTTTTTTTTTTTACAATTGAAACAAGTTTTTGATTTATTGGGTTTAAGGGCTCTAGCCATGGCTGCTGCAAAAACAGAAACTTTGATGTTTAATTCCTCCCACTCCAGTACAAGTTTTTACATATTTATTTAATGAGGCGTTTTTGACCTTTTAATGGCCCCAAAATATGCTTACATTTAGGATTTGCACTTTCAAATGGTAATGTTTCCAATAATACCTTTGTTATTTGATCTTGACCCATTGCCCTAATTACAAAAGTACTCGGTCTTGCAAGAAAATTAGTGTAAGGTTTAGTAGCCCCTTGTATAGTTTTAGTAAAGGAAGGTTGTGCCTGACCAGTGGGTATCATACATCTCTAAGCTTTTAAGAAAACCTGTCAAACTTGTTGAAGATCTGGATCTGTATATTCAGCCTGTCTCTAAAGGCAAGGTAATTACCCTCCTGCATTAACTTATCCACCATAGGTCCCCGGGGATTTTGAAGGTTTTGTTGCCTAGTTATAGGAAACAAATATGGAGGATCCATAAAAAAAACAGGAGGAGCTGTAAGATCATGATCATCATGTATCATAGTAAAAGAAAATGAAAAACGTTGTTGTTTTCTACTCACATCAACTCTATACTCTGTCATTGGAAAGAAAGAAGCATTAGAAGGAGTAGTAGGTTTAAGAGAAGACCTTTGTTTATTTTTAATTTTATTTTATCCACAAAGGCCGCCATAATTTTTTTTTTTATATTGGAGTCACTATCTGAACTTTTTAAATCTTTCTTATCACCCAGATCTGATTTAGGAGAGTCATCTATAGTATCACAAATATCTTTCTTGGGTTCTGTTTTGTTAACCTTATCAGATTTTGATGTATAAACTTGTCTTTTACAAAGAAAGCCCTTTTCATTATTTTTTTTAATAATTGCAATGCCTGAGTAATAGCGCTACACAATGTCCAAATCTTCAAAGAAATAACATTTCCAGCCTGATGTTGTTTATGGAGCTCTTTTTGAACAAATTTTTATTTCCCTAAATTTAACTGGATTTTAGTTTGATACTGGAACCACTGATAATGACATTCTATAATTTTATAGAACTCTTTGAGTCTCTTATGAGATGTTTTTACACCTATGAAATATAACAATCCTTGTAGTAACTTCACATATTGTTCCTTTAAGGACTGAGAGTTTTCCATGTTAGTTCTGAAAGTCCCCCCTAAAGTCTCTCTTAACTTGGGGCGATATCTTTCGATATTTTGTTAGTTTTGAAAGTCCCCCTAAAGTCTCTTTCAACCTGGGGTGATACCTTTTGATATTTGTTAATTCTGAAAGTCCCCCTAAAGTTTCTTTCAACCCGGGGTGATACCTTTTGATATTTTGTTAATCCCAAAAGTCCCCCTTTTATTTTCTTAACCCGGGGTGCTTACCCTTTCGGTGCTGGATCCTGCCGACTACGCCAAATGTTGCAGTAATTTACTTGCAGGTCAGCATGGGAAAAGAAAGAAGAAGCAGAGCAAGCTAAGCAGCAGCAGAAAAAAAGTCCTTTATTGTGTACAAGCAATCTTTTTATAGTATTGTGAACAAAGAAGGCAGCCTTCCAACATCAATAAATCAGGTTTTTCAGCTAATTAAAGATAGCACACAGAAGTTTTACTTTCTAATCAGAAGTGACCGGCTTCTCATGGCTAATCTACTCTTGGCCTGGAGTATGCTAAGCTCTGCTCTTTGTTAGAACAGATAAAAAATTTTTTCTCAGCGCCCTCCAAGCCCACTTGGCAGAACATCCTGTTTGTAGGCAAGTCCTCCCATTGACAGCAGACACCTTGTTTTCAAGCATGTCTGCTGTTACCTTATCTAAACCTTGAAGGAGCCTCTTGTTTGCGAGCAGGCACTCCCAAGGACAGCAGACACCTTGTTTTCAAGCATGTCTGCTGTTACCTATCTATACCTTGACAAAATATCCCATTTGCAGGCAGACTCCATCAAGGACAGTAATAGTAATGCAGTCACCTCTGATTCTCTAGAAATGTCTTCCAGATCATTCCATATTATGGAACTGCAGTGCCATCTATTTCTTCCTAATGGGTGCATACTATGCTGCAGAATTGATGCACTAGACTTTCTTTAACTGGTTCTCTTTCTAAATATCACTGGTTAACAATGCTACTGTGCATTCTTTTGTGTGTATCCTGGGCCCATCTCTGCCAAAGAGCTATACTCAGGTTGATATCTTTGTATATGTTACATTTGCCTTAAAGCCCTCTCTGGACATGTCTTCCTTTCTGTTTAAAAGTTATTGATATAAAGTTTTCTGAACAATAACTTTGATTTTTCAGAGCTGACAAATCCAATGAGATGAGAGCTAGTATGTCATTATCTATACTTTATAAATCCTTATATGTGCATCTACTTCAGTGTATCTAACAGAGTTGACATTTAATAAGTGCTTTTTGGATAAATGGGGAAAATTTAAGTAGGCAATTCAACTAGAAAATTTAACAGGTACAAAATGGAACAGTTCACATCCCAAAGTTCCTAGAGTTAGAAATAAGGACTTAAACTCCTTACTGAATCAACAAGATTCCATTTGATTCCACATTGTTTATCTCAGAGCTAGAAGCTAGGAGATATTTCATTAAAGTTCATTAATTTGGTAAAGTTGCAGAATGAAATTCTGTCTTCATCACTGAAAGATTCTCAAGGAACTCCATGAAATGAAGGAAAAAAGAAAACACTACTCTAAAAACTGCACAGCAATTGGGAATACTAAAGCATGAAGTTTTAGGAATATTTGCATTCACCCAACAATTATTTAAATGCATTTTAATGTAAACATATATGTCAAATATACTCCCTCCCTCCACCCATTCTTTACAAATTACAACCTTGATACAAAGCTGAATTGTCAAAGGAGCATGGTCACATTTGCTCAAGCTTGGTATGGTGCACTACTTCCAAGCAAAATTCTGGGAACATGGGTTCAGAGTTGATCTGATCCAGTTTAGTACCACTGGCCTTGCAAATGACCATATGGAGGGTAAGGTGAAAGTGAGGCCTACCCAATAGACAACTGAATACAATGGTACAGTGCTTGTGTGATTCAGGAACAAATAGGATGAAGTCAGGAGTGGGAAATTTGGGGTGGGAGTAAGTACAAATGAATTTGTGAATCTGTTGAAAGGAAATGCTATCTTAATTTTATAAGAATGTTGAAATTTCATTCTTAAATTTTATAATTAAGGACCAAGCTTAATTAACAATATGACATTTATAATTATAAATACTCAAAGGCCAATAGATGAATATACAGCCAAATTAATACCCACTGGGCAATGAGGGCCAGGCCCTGCACCCAACATTAGATATATAACTACACAAATATAACCATTGCTGCCACAGAGTTTACTTCCCATAAGTACATCACAAACAAGCTGCCAACTGAGCCTTCCCCTTGATTCCCCTGACATGGGCCTGGGCCCTCCCACTACATTGATCAGTAAAGTCACTCACTGTTATCCAATCCTACACTGACCACCATGGCTTTCCTTTGGTCTCCAACCTCAGTCTGTTCAAACTCCTTAGTAACAATTCAGTTCTGAATTAAGTTGGCGAAAAATAGCCTTCAAGGCAGTTTTTCCTCTTGCCTTCTTCCAAAATGGGAAAGTTTCTATCTCAACCTTTATTTGGCCCACCCGTGGCCATCTCCATGAGTGACACTGTCAGTCAGCAAGCAGGGGGATATGACACATCTGCCAGGGGACAGAGCACTCTGTGTGAGCTCTTGACAAAAGCCTGGCCTTTACCATGATAAACAGATACAGGCAAGGACCAGAAAAGAATCTCAACTTTGAAATAGTAAAAAATCCCTGGATGTTAACAGCAATGGCAGAAGAGTATCTAATATTTTTAGACTGGTATGTATTACACAACTGGTATGTATTACACAACCCCAAATTTGTGAATACACACACACACACACACACACACACACACACACGTATATATATTTCTTTTGCACAGAAAGGATGCCTGAGCTGGAAGCCATGCTGACTTTCACAATACCTGCCTGCATTTGTTGAAGGCCAACCTCAGTCCTTCTTTCCAGGTGTTTGTCCCCCAGGTTCTTTGGAATCTCTTTTTTGATCCTGTGCATGGAGGCTGTCAAGCTTCTGCATATCTTCTCTAAGATCCAAGATTCTTTGTAAGATCTTCACTGTTTCTCCAAAATTCCTTCACCACTTCCAGTCAATTTGAGATCGCTTCAGACAACACCTCTTGTTTTTATGCTTGAAGATAAATCTCTTGAAGTTGTTCCTTTAGTAATCCATTGTGGTTTCATTTACTTGGCTTGCACTCAGGTAACTGCCACAGCCCGGCTTGCTTGGCAAAATAGCAGGGGATGGGGGGGGGGGAGTGAAGATCAACTTGTGAAGATTGATGCAATGGGGCAATGGGAGCCACTTCATTAAGGGACAGAGAGGTATATATACATAACTATATACACAGCTTAACTTAATTAACATAAACTAGATATAACAGTCAACCATTAAGGAATCATCATCTTAATGATTACACACAGCTTAACTTAATTGACATAATATAGACACAGCAGTCAGTCATAGAGGAATCTATCATCCTAATGGCTCACTGGCTTTACTTCACAAACCACTCCCTCTGGCAAAGTGCCAGGCGCCATCTTGACTTGTTTACGGACCTTAACATCTCCCCCTTTTGTTTAATTTAAATAACAAGTATGTGGCTTAGGTACTGTGCCTGTTTTAGGTTGTCCAATACTACATACGGTCCTTAACTGTCATTGGGTGGTCTGATCTCAAATCGTGAGTCTTCTTAGTTTGGTACCATTATAATTGGATCTTACCCATCTTTGACTACTGGCCCAACACATTCAGCCACACTTGTGGATAACAATCATAGTGGTTTTTACACAAACACTATAAATAATCTGCCACAAGCAGAAGTGGAGGATACAAAATGCCAGGATACCAAGCCAATTGATGGCTCCAAGTAAGAAGTCCTTTGAAAAATTGTACCACAGATGACACCATCAGCAAAGATACCGGGTACTACCACAATTTGTTGCATCAACAGATAGTTCACAATGCATATAAGTAACACATTGTCCAGGTAAATTACAGTCCAGGTAAGTTCACAGTGCAGGTAAATTCACAGTCCAGGTAAGTTGAATCACAGTCCAGGTAAGTTGAATCACAGTCCAGGTAAGTTCAATCACAGTCCAGGAAAGTTCAATCACAGTCCAGGTAAGTTCTGCAGGCAGCTAGCTTTTGATGATCTGAAGTCTTGTCTGGTTCTCAACAACACTGGAAATTCTTCCACCCTCATCCTCACTGGCACTTGGCATCCCCTGCCAGTCCCAGATGGCCCGGGGAGTGTCCTGGACTCAAACTGCCAAAGGGCACAGGGAGCAAAATCTTGCAAGACTGTGCCTCCAGGTCAGGTCTGGATTTGGGCTCCCAGCAGTGGCGTCCCACTACCCGGGCTGGGGTGGGGAAGGGCCGGTTGCTGCTGCTGCTTGAAAAGTCCTTGCTGCACTGTGTCTGGCTCGCACATGCAGCAGCCTCTGTGCCTCTTCTCGCATCCTCTGGTAACAAAAAGTATTTAGTAGTAGCTTTTTGTTGCAATCTTTTCCTTGGTAATCCTTCCTCCCCTGAACTTTCTTCTTCTTTCTGACTAGAGTTCCTGGGCTTTTATCAACACATGCCCTAACTGTTCTCGGTTCCACTGGGGTGCCTCTTTCCCTTATCAATTTACCTATAACCCCTTCCATATTTTCATCACAAAGACAATACACTGAGACAAAACAAGACACAAATATACTGCATCTATCTTCTCCATCTTCTTAAAATGGCCATATTTCCTCTCGCCCTGTCTGCTTAGGGACGAGCAGATTTGCTCCCGTCCTATCTAGGGACAGGCAGTTTTTCCTCATGACTCACCCCTGAGTGTCCTGAGGCTCCCCTTATGGACCACCATCTGCTGCAGCCCAGCTGGCTGGGCAAAATAGCTGGGGGGTGAGTGACGGTCAACTTTTGAAGATTGAAGCAGTAGGAGCCAATTTATTATGGGACAGAGAAGTATATATACATAACTGAATACACAGCTTAACTTAATTAACATAAACTAGATACAGCAGTCAACCAATAAGGAATAGTCTTCTTAATGATTACATACAGCTTAACTTATTTTACATAATATAGACACAGCAGTCAGTCATTAAGGAATCTATCATCCTAAAGGCTCACTGGCGTTACTTCACAAACCACTCCCTCTGGCAAAGTGCCAGGCGCCATCTTGACTTGTTTATGGACCCTAACAGGTAACTTCTGGCTTCACATTTATACACATCTTGCTGATCTTAGAGATGTGAACAGCCCAGTCAGATGTCAACTGTTCTATTCTATACTGCCATACCACAATCTTTGGGATATTCTTAAATTCATTCAAAAATTTTGGATCTTTATCTGAAAGTCTGGGAACCAAGTAGATAATATTTTCCTCTCTAAAAAGTGCATGATCTCATTGTGACATTTAATCAACTTTGTGACTTTCTTTCAATCAACCAAAAAGCAATCACAGGAGTTGATAAACTTTTAAAGAGCAGCTTCATCTTATTCCTCATGTTCTGCTTTGTCTGTTAGTCCTTGGGGCATGCAGGCTTTGGCTATTCCCAAATATCCATGAGCCAATGGCCACATCATCAGTTTCCACAGTGCTTGTCTCTTTTTCTGTTGTGGTGTCTCAAATCTCCTGTTTCCACTCTATGAACACTTGACACTATGGCTGAAACTGATGGGCACAAGGACGGCAACATGAGTGCCACACAGCAGGTGGTGCTGGGGCCCAGGTCAGGGTCCAGGGCCAGTAGGCTGCAGTGGAAGGACAGTATCTTACAGTGGACTGAGCCTTTCAGGCAGCTGTGCAGCAGCAGTAGGCAGTATCCTGCTTTCACCCAGTTCTTATACCCTGAGCAAGTCCCTTATTATAAATTTCAAAATACCTGAAAGTGAGTTTAAAATGTTTTACCACAAAAATATAATAGATCAGCAAAGGACTAAGTAGATACATTAATGAACTTGACATTTTAAAAATTCCAAATTGTGTGTGTGTGTGTGTGTGTGTGTGTGTGTGTGGTGTGTGTGCATGTGTGTATAAAATCACATAGCACCACATAATTATATACAATTATGACTTCTCAATTCAAAATGATGTTAATAAAGTTTAGATCTAAGACACAGGTTGAGTTAATGTTTATTGATTTATTGAAAGGAGCAAGGGTTATGTTAGTGCTATGGTTTAAATCTGGAATGTTCCCCAAAGGGCTCATGTGCTAAATGCATGGTGCAGAGGTGGAGCTTTTAGGCAAAGACTGAATCATCAGTGCTCTGAACCCATCAGGGGATTAATCCAGTGATAGCTGAATGGACATCTGGGAGATGAGACCTATTTGGAGCAAGTAGGTCACTTGGGAGTTGACCTGGAGTTTATCTTCTCCAGAGCCCCACTCTCTCTCTCTCTTTCTCTGCTTCCTGTCTGCCCTAAACTAAACAGCTTTTTTTCACTAAGCCCTCCACCATGGTATTCTGTTTCACCTCAGGTTCAGGAAATGGAGTCAGCCAAACAAGGACTCAAACCTCTGAAACTGTGAGCCAAAATTAATCTTTCCTTCTCTAAGTGATTGTTGCTGGGTACTTTAATAACAGCAATGAAAAACTAAATAACACAGGTAGTATCTAGATTCCTTTACTTTTACCGCTACTGCTTCTTCATCTCTCTTCTTTCTTCCTCTCCTCTATGTATAAGTATACAATGACTTCATTCAATTTGAAAAAAACTATCTTTCCAAATTGAATTACCTTTGCTTTTTTTGTAAAATAACATTTAACCACATTTATGTGCTTTTATTACTGGATTCTCTATTCTGTTCCATAGATCAATTTGCAAGTTCAACAACATTTTTCTTCTTCTCCAGCATTGTTGAATATTATGGATAATTTGCCTTTCTATACAAATTTTAGAATAAGATTATGTACTTCCACAATATAATTTGTTGGTCCCTTCCCTGGAATTGTATTGAATATATAGATAAAGTTGGGGAAACATGACCTCTTGAAAACATTGATTTTTCTTATCTATGATCATGGTACAAGTCTTCATTCATTTAATTCTTTTTTTTGGGGGGGGGGTGTTGACTGCTTCTTTTTTGTTGCTTTTTTTTGTTGGTTACACATGACAGTACAATTATCTTGACATGTCATGCATTTCTTCATTTATTCTTTTCATCAGAGGTTTAAAACTCTCCTCATATAGAACCTGAGCAGAATTTTAAAAAATAATTTTAGTTGTAGATTGACACAATACTTTTAATTTATTTATTTATTTTTATGTGGTGTTGAGGATGGAACCCAGTGCTGCACAAGTGCCAGGTGAGCACTCTATCACTGAGCCACAACCACAGACACTCTGACCCATACTTACCAGATTATGTTCCAAGTATTTTTTCCTGACACTAGTGCAAATTATATTAGGTTTTTAATTTCATATTGCAATTGTTCATTAAGGCTATATAGGAAAGTAGTTGACTTTGTATAGTAACTTCATATCATACAACATTATATAATAACTTATTAAATATAGAAGTTTTTCTGGTTGAATCTTTGAGATTTTCAATGTATAAAGTCAATTCATCTGTGAATAGAGAGCATTTAATATTTTTTTCTTCCAAATCTATGTACCTTTCATTTTATTTTATTGTCTTACTGCATGAGCTAAGAATTCAGGAACAGTAAGAGGAGGCAAACATGCTGTTCTTTTGATCTTAGGAGCAAGAACCCAATTTTTCACACTATGTATAAGATTGTCTGTTGGGGCTTTTGCTTTGTTTTTGATAAACTTTTAGTTGTAATGAATTTTAATGTAATGAATTTCCATTACATTCCTAGTTTCATGAAAGTTTTAGTTATGAATGAACATTGGAGTATGTCAAGTGCATTTTCTGGACCTGTTTATATGATCAAATGATTTTTCTTCTTTAGTCTGATGAGTTAATCACTTTAACTATATTTTGAATGTTGAGCCAACCTCGCACACCTGGAGTAAATATCACTTGGTCTTGGTGTAGAATTGCTATTATGTATTGCTAGATTCTGTTTGATAATACTTTTTTGAGGATTTTTAATAATCTATATTCATGAACGATAATAAGTCAGCACATATTTTTTTTCTATTTATGCCTTTATCTTGTTTTGGCTTTATAACCCCATGGAATGATTTGAATACTGTTCCCTATTCTTCCATTTTTTGGGAGAGATTGCAAATAATTATTGTCATATCTTCCTTAATATTTCAGTAGAATTCACAGTAAATTTTTTTTTTGTGTGTGGCTGGTTCTTTCTTCCTTGGAAGGCTGTTTATTATTCACCTGTTTCTATTCCAAATATAAACCTATACAAGATTATTTCTGCTTGTGTGAATGCTATAGACTGAGTTTGTGTCCCTTTAAAATGTATTAGTTGAAACATAATCTCTTAGGAGGTAGGGACTTTGAAAGGCAGTTAATTTCTGAGGGTGGAACATCATGAATGAGATTAGTGCTTTGGAAAGAAATGCCACAGGGGTCCTCACTCCTTCTGCCATGTGAAAACACAGTGAGAAGATATCTTTCTATATTCCAGGAAGTGGATCCTCGTCAAACACTGAAACTGATGATTGCTTGAATTGATTTTGAACTCACTCAGCCTCCAGTAAGATGAGAAATAGGTTTCTGTGTAAATTCACCCAGTTTGTGGTATTCTGTTATAGCTTCATGAATATATGAAAACACTGAGTTTTGGTAGTTTGTTTCTTTCAAGGAATCAGTCCATTTTCAAATATGTAAACATATATGATTTGCATGATATTCTTCTGTTAACCTTTTAATGTCCATGACATCAGTGGCAATCAATTTCTTTTCTATTTCTAATATTAGTAGTTTTAAAATCTTTTCTGTCTGTTTCTTCTCCTCATTCCTCTTCCTTCTATCTCCTCCTTCTTCTCTTTTTGCTGTTTCCCCTTCTCTCCCAGTTATCCTGGCATGGGTTTCTATCAATTTTGTTGATCTTTTTAAAAAATAGCTTTGAATTTTGTGAACTTTTTGAAATTGATTTCCTTTTTAAATATTTTACTGATTTTGTTCTAATTTTTTGTCACTTTTTTCAGCTTTATTTAGGCTCTTTGTCTATTTTCCTAATGTGAATGCTTAAATTATCAATGATATATCTTTATTCTCTTTAATATAGACATCCAGTGCTAAAATCTTTCTTCTAAGTACTTTTTTCTCTACATTCCTCAAATTTTGACCAAGTATCTTAATTTTCAAAATAATTCTGGGGAATTTTGTTGTATTACCTTATTATATATTCTACTTTGCTCCATTGTTGTCTAGGGCATGGTTTATATGATAATTACTCTTTTAATTTGTTCAGTTACATTTCATATCCTAACATGTGAACTATCTTGTTTAGAGTTCTATATGATTTTGAGAAGAATGTGAATTGCCCTGTTGTTGGATGGAATAGTCTATAGATGTCAATTATGTCCAGTCAATAATTGTGTTTTAGTCAGCTTTTGCATTGCTGTGACCAAAAGGCCAGAACAAGAAGGACTTAAAGGAGGAAAGTTTATTTGAGGTTCTAGAGGTTCAGTACATGGCTGGTTGATTTCATTGCTCTGGGCCTCAGGTGAGGCAGAACATCATGGCAGAAGGATATGGTGGAGGGAAGAAGCAGAGCACATGGCAACCAGGAAGCAGAAAGAGAGCTCCACTTACCAAGAATAAAATGAAAATCTCAAATTCATGCCCCTAGTGATCTGCTCTCTCCAGCCACAAGCTCCCTGCCTACAGTTACCATCCAATCAGTCTTTATCAGTGGATGAATCCACTGATTAGTTTATACTTCTCATAATCTAGTTATTTGAGCTCTGAAAATTGTTGCATTGTTTCACACATGAGTTTTGGGGCACACTTTATAGCTAAACCATAATATTCTACCACCAGCTACCCAATTAGCCAATTTCCAGAAGTCCCATTAGTTTTAACATTTTCAGTATTGCCCAAGAGTCTAAGCTCAGAATTTCATCTGAGACTTAAGACAAGCTCTTAGCTGTGAGAGTGGCACAGAGTAAACACTTACATTCCACAAGAGAGAAATAAGCATAGAAAGAAGAAATGGGACCAAAGAAAGCAAGACTGAAATCCAGGTGGGCAAATGAGTCCTGTAGCCCCATGTCCAGAATCTGGAGCACATGGCATCCTAATGTTCCATCCAAAGAACTTGTGTAGCTCCATTCCTGTGTAGTTGCTGGTTGCAGTTTCCTTGATTTCTGCAGCTTTCTTTTGCAGACATTTCAAATTACTTTCATCTCTTAATCTTGGATTCTCAATCGAAGCTCTGGGTTCATTCTCACATCTTCATGCATTATCCCTCTCAGGCTGTTTTTGAGGATTTCAACCCTGCTACACTTTGCCTGGCCTATCAGAACTTCCTTTGACATCTCAGTGGAAGCTTCCAGAGCCCCTAACTCCAGTATCCTGCATACCTGCAGAGTCAACACCATGTTGTTGACACCAAGGTATGCCATAAACTCAAGCAGTAGTCAAAGCACCTGAGACCATGGCTACAGCAGCTTCTGAGTGCCTGAGTAGCTTAGCATTGTGAAACAACTTTTAAGCCCCCTGTTTAAGCAGCATTCACCCATGGCTTTTTCTCAGAGAAATTTATACTTTTATACCCTTGAGCCTGAGATGTGTATGATCTTGCCAGTCCTTATATGTCCTCAAGCCATCTTTCTTATAGTTTCTAGCTTCCCTTTTAGTGGCTTTGTCTTTTTAAAACCACATCCCCCTTATCCCTAGTTTTAGTCTCATTTTTATGGCTACACTGCAAGTTTTCCAAATATTTCTTCTCTGTTTTCTACTCCTGATTATTATAGTAAACTTGGCTAAAAGGAATATATAAGCCTCTGCCTGAATGCTATGATGCCTTGAAATTTCCTCCACCAGATTAATTAGCCTCTTACATCTAAACTAAGCCTCACAGAAATTCTCAGGACTTAGGTAGAATGTAGACAAATCCTTTGTCAGAGTGTAATACAATATAAACCCCCAAATCATGCCTTCAGTGACCTTATTTCTCCAGTTACCACCCAGTGAATCTTTATCAGTGGATTAATCTACCAATTAATTTAAAGTTTTCATAATCTAATCAATTCACCTCTGAAAATTCTTGGATTGTCTCATACATGAGCTTTTGGATGAAACCTTATTCGCAAACCATAATGATATGGAACTATTTGTATCAATGCTAGTTCCGTTGATTATTCATTGAAAGACGTTGAGTTCTCCAAGTTAAAAAAAAAAATAACTCACCTATTTGTGCTTGCAATTTTTTTCAGTATTTCCTTACATAGTTTGATGCCTTGCTTTTACACGAATAATTATAAATAGATTAGTATTAGTGTGGTACATACATACACACACACACACACACACACACATCTATTTAAAATGAACTCTCAAATAACACTATATAACTTCAGGGTTAGCACTGTTACATTGTAACAGAGAATTCCCAGTTTCTTTCTCATATAACATAACATTTCTGTCATTCATTTTGCCTACCCTTGTATACCCTTGTATTATTATTGCCCAATACAATCCAATTAATATTTTTCTATTTGATTAGATAGTAATGAGGATTTTATTTTACCTTCATTCTTTAATGTTTCTCCTTTCTTTATGTAGATCCAACTTTCTTACTTATTAATTTTCCTTTTATCAGAAAATCGCCTTTAATTTTTTTTGTAAGTTTGAGCTATTCACAAATTTCCTCCATTTATATTTCAGTGGGTCTTTATTTGTTCTTAACTTTTTTCTCCTTTTTTTTTTTTTAGCTTCACAGAGAACACTTATTTTAAAGCCCCACAGTGCTTTATTTTTCTTCTTGACTTCCTGTTCTGTAACTTCCTTGACCCTTTTTGCCCAGATGCCAAAGTGGTGGGCATTGGCTGGAGCCATGAGGAGACTGACAAATGCCTAGACTCTGACTTTCTCCTTCTGTACGTGTTCCGGATAGGCATTACTGGGCCTGTCAGCTGGGTGGCCAGTTGGAGTTCTTCAGCAGAATTGTCTCCCTTCTGGGAGTGAAGGGCTTTCTGGGGAAGAGAATGAGCTTGGAGCAGTACTCTTTCAGCCTTTACAGGTTGACCTGAATGTGAAAGGGTGCTTTTGTTCTGCCTCTGGGGTCCACAAAGATGCTGATTGTCTAGGCCATCTTCTTGTGGATGTCTGCTATCTTCAAATCCTCCCCCTACAATCTCAGACTTTGGTGTGATACCACACCACACTATGGGCCCAATGGGTCCAGACTCAGGGCACAATGTGGTGCACTTTTGTTTGCCGGACCTTGTTCCTGCCGATCTTCCCCCCTGGCTGATTGAACCATGGGGCTAGGCCATGCACTGCTGGAAGTCAGGGTGGAAGTGGGGCTTTAGAATCGGCTGGATGCCATGGCTGCCTTCAGCCTTCATTCATAATGATTGTTTGGTTTTTTTATAACACTTTAGATATTTAACTTCTCCTTCTTGATTGTATAGTTTTTGACAAGTTTGATAAAAGTCTCAATCTGGTTCATATTTAAAGTTTTGTTCCACTTCTCTGGCTTTGAACATTTTTTCCTATGATTTTCTGCAGTTTGAATATGATTTACCTATGTGAAGATTGTTGTATGTAGTACTTTTCAGATCTTCATGAATTTGTGGTTTGGTGTCTGTCATTAATGTTAGAAAACTCTTCCATCGTTATTGCTTTAAAATTTCTGTTCCTTTTCATCATGATTTAACTTCTCGAATTCCCATTGTGCATATTACACTTTTGCCATTGTCACAAAGATCTTGGAAATTCTTTATTTTTTTACAATATTTTCCCTCTTTGCATTTTAGATTGAAATGTTTTTCTTCACTTTTTTCAGGGTTTTTGAACCTTTCCTTGACTGTGTCCAATTTACATATGAACTAATAAAAAAAAGTCATTGTTTTCCTGTACTATTTTGATTTCCAGCAATTTTTTCAGTCTTTATTAGATTATCCACCTTTCTGCTTGCATTACCTCTCTATTATTTCATCTTGCCCAATATTTTCAAGTAGACATTTGCAATAGTAACCATAGTTATTTTAAATTTCTTGTCTCATAATTCCTACATCTCTATCTTATTTGGTTCTGATTTTCATGCTGGCTTTGGGTCTCTCCAAATCATGATTTTTCTTGTCATTAAGCATTCTTGTCAGTTTTCTTTGAGAGTCATACATAATATATAAGGCTCTGAAATGAGGTACAGGGGTTGCCCCATTGTCCATGATTTCACTTTATATAGTTTTATTTACTGGTGGTCCAGTATGGTCTGAAAATTCTAAGTGGAAAAGTATATATAATTTCTAAAATTTGAATTGTTCACTATTCAGAGTAGTTTGATAAAATCTCATGTAATTCTTCTCTGCTCTAACTAAGATGTAAATTATTCCTATGGTAAGCATATCTATACCATATATGCTTCATACTCAATACCATAAAGGTTTGATGATCCAGAGTACTGAAAGCCCATGGAGCTCCTTCTCATGTATTTCCAGGTCATTAGTAGCCTAATGCTGCCTCACTATGTCTATATCATTCACTCATAGCATCTTATAACATATACCTGGCATCATCTCACATCATCGAAGAAGAAGAAGAAGAAGAAGAAAAGAATAATAATAATGATGATGATGAGTACAGTACATTAAGATATTTTCAGATAAACTACCTTAATTTTTATGTATAGTTTTATATTTAAGTATAGTTTTGAGGTATAATTTTAGTTGTTCTATTTTATTATTATTTACTGTTAAGCTTTTACTGTGCTTAATTTATAAACGAAAGTTTACCATAGGTATATATGTAGAACAAAAACATGGTATACATATATACGATTTGGTGCTTCTTGTGGTTTCTCTCATCCACTATAGATCTTGAGAGTATCTCTGTGGGTAAGGGAGGATGACTATATAAGCTATTGTTTTGAGATTTAATGTTTATCTAGCTAGCGGTTAGGTTATACTTGCTGTTTCCATTAAATGTATATGTGAGAGGATAAAATTTCCTCTAGTGTCTTTGTATTGCCTCTATTTTTTCGGGTGTCACTAGAAATCACCTCATAGATGAAATCCAACTCTTGCAGTTCTTCCATGTGTAATCCACTAGTATTATACAGCAGCCTTATTCATGTTGTATGGAAGAGAAGATGCATCTGGAATCTTTTGAGTCTCAGTATTTTAGTAGCCCTGAGCTTCTGAGCTGTGCCACTCACTGGTGCTTCTTAGCTTTACTGTCTCTCTTAGGTGAGACAGGATGGATATAGAGGGCTAGAGTTAGATAATTTCCCTTTCCTCAAGTTGAATAAAGCTTTGGTGAAGTCGTTCACCTTGTAGGATAGTTCTTTTATGTGTAGAATACTCTTGGCTTATTTCAAAATGTTACTTTTCCCTTCCCTCTGTCAAAAACATGAATTCACTTTTAAGAACTTGGAAGGCCTTCAAGAGATAAAGTCCATAAAATCTTAGGGTCCTCCTCAGACTGAGCCCCCAGGAGTTAATAATTCTCAAGTCAGTCAACACTCAGCTTAATAAATATTTTTAAGGGGAGAATGTAAGGAAAATCTATTTACATAGAATATGTTTAAAGTGGAATATGTTTCAAATGAAAAACAAGAATAAGAAATGTAAAAATTTATAAAAAATGAAATTTTCACATGAGATTACCTCCAGCCACAGAGCTGACTGTGTCCTGTCAACAGGAGTCACTCTTTATTCTAGGGACTTATCATACCAAAGGTAAATCTGGAAAACAATAAAAACTATGAGCAGGAAAGAGTTTGCTCCTCTGGAAAGCAGCTATCCTTTCAAGGAAATGGCTTATGCAACCAGCAACTTCTTTCAAGACCAGTTTTAAGGGTTTTGCTTTACTGTGCAGTAAACCAAAACTACTTCAATACATTTATTATAGCATAAAATAATTGGTTTCAATGTGAAATTTGCATACATGCATTCAACATGCTTGATGTATCTACTCCCCTCCTACTTACCTCCCACTTATCTCTTTCCCCTTCCCGGATAGTCTCCCTACTTCTTTCATATCATCTTCTTTTATTCCTATTGTCTACCTGTAGAGAAAAAACATGCGATATTTGTCTTTCTGAGTCTGGCCTATATTACTTGACCTGATCATCTCCAGTTCCATTCATTTTCCTACAAATGTCACAATTTTATTCTTAATCATGACTGAATAAAACTCCATTGTGTATATATACCACATATATACAGATTATATATATATATATATAATATATATCTGTTTATGAGTTCCTAGGCTGATTCCATAACTTCACTCTTTTTAATTGTGCTGAAAAAAATATTGGTACACATGTATATTTCAAGTATGCTAACTTGAATTCTTTGGATAAATTCTGAGTAGTGGTATACCTGGATAATATGGTAACTCTGTCATTAGTTTTCTGAGGACCCTCCATACTTATTTTCATAAAGCTGGTACTAATTTATATTCCCACTAGCAGTGTATAAGAACTCATTTTCCATACATCTTCATCAACACTCACTGTTATTTGTGTTCTTGATGATTGCCAATCCTAATTAGAAGTAGATGGAATCTCAATGTAGTTTTGATTTGCATTTTCCTGATGGCCAAAGATGACATTTTTTTCTTTCCATAAATGTTGGCCATCTCTACTTCTTTCAAGAAGTGTCTGTTCTGTTCATTTGCGAATTTCCTGAATGGGATTTTTGGTTGGTTGTGTGGGGGATAGGGATTGAGATTTTTGAGTTCTTTAAATAATTTACATGTTAATACTATGTTTTAAGAGTAGCTGTCAAAGATTGACTCCCATTCTATAGACTCTCTCTTCATTCCATTGTTTCCTCTGTTGCACATAAGCTTTTAAATTTTGTGTCATTTTGTTTATCAATTTCTTGGTATTTCTTTCTGAGTTTTAGGAGTCTTATTGAAAAAATCATTGCCTACATCTAAATGTTAGAGTACTATCCATATGTTTTCTTCCAGTAGTTTGCAAAGTTTCTAGTCTAATTTTTAGGTCTTTGTTCCATTTTGAGTTAACTTTTGTACAGGGTGAAAGATAGGAATCTAGATTTATTCTTTTATGTATGACTTTCTAGTACCTTTTATTAAAGGGTCTATCTTTTCTCAAATGTATATCTTGGCACATTTTTTTAAGAATCAGATAACTGTAATTGTTTTTATATGTTATTCCATTAGTTTATGTGTCTGTTTTTATGCTATACCATGGTTCTATGGTATAATTTGAAACTGGATTTTCTGATGCCTCCAGCTTTAGCTATTCTAGTGTTTTTTTTTTTTTTTTTTTTTTTTGTTTTTTTTTTTTTTTTAACCAGGGATTGAACTCAGGCGCACTAGACCACTGAGCCACGTCTCCAGCCCTATTTTGTATTTTATTTAGAGACAATGTCTCACTGAGTTCTTTAGTGCCTTACTTTTGCTGAGGCTGGCTTTGAACTCACAATACTCCTAGCTCCTATCTAGCTTCTTTGAGTTGTGAAAAGAAGAATTTGTTTGCAGGGTTATTTACCACATATTGATAGGCATTGCCTCTTCTTGTGTTTTGATTTCTAGCATTGATTTTATCCACAGTTTTGGTAGAAATCATAATCTGTTATCATCCTCACACTGTCAATCATTAGTAGCCAAGCTGTAGAGTTCTGGAAACTGAATGCACTGTCAGTCATGACACATTAAGCCTTTTTTTTTGATTCTTTATAATCTGAAAATTCAATGAACACAAGAATTGTCTTCTCTGTACCTTTTACTTGAAGACTATGGTCTAAAAACTTGAGTTGCTGTGTGAACTTTGTCTTTTCTTTGCCAGCTGCCTCACATCAGATGAATAGGATGACTTTGTTCCCCAGACCTGTCTACTGTAATCCAGCTACCAAGTGGAGTCAACCCATGCCTCCAGACATGTGTTGATTACTGTATGAAAAAAATCCTACCTTCTAGCTGAGTGCTTACTTCCAGCTACCATTTGGAACATTACAAAGCTGGATTTGTGACTTCAGATTTTCTTCTTCCTAGTCAGAGAATGTCCTTATTCCCCCAGAGCTATAGTTATCCACATTAAAGTGGACCAATAACTCCCTTAATCAATTCGAAGGCACTTCTGGTGTGAAGATTGGAAGATTTTTTTGATAGGTACATTTAATTCTTTGAATCTTTCATGATATGATGTGCTTCATTGTCTTAAGGATTGAAAATTTGCCTTTGAAACTTTGCATTTTCAAATATGTATTTATAATATACATATAAATATCTCTTGAAAATAAAATTGCATGTGTACTGAACATGTAGATATTTGTCGTGATATTTTTTCCTGAATAGTACAATATAACAACTATTTACATAGCCTTTATATTGTGCTAAGTATTATAAGCAATCTAGAAATTATTTAAACCATACTGGATAATATGTTTAGGTTACATGCAAATTTTCCATAGCAGACTATAGTACATTTGGGTTTTAGTATACCTCAAATAAATATACTCATTCAATATTTTATTTTTTTTACTGGTTGTTCAAAACATTACAATTCTCATAATATATCATCTTTCATACACATTTGACTCAAGTGGGTTATGAACTCCCATTATTACCCCAAATACAAATTGCAGAATCACTTCGGTTACACACTCAAATTTTTACATAATGGCATATTAGTGACTGTTGTATTCTGCTACCTTTCCTATCCCCTACTATCCCCCCTCCACTCCCCTCCCATCTTTCCTCTCTACCTAATCTGCTGTTGTTCAATTCTCTCCCTTGTTCCCCACCCCTTTCCCCTCACAATCTCTTATAAGTATTTTTTTGTAACATTGAGGGTCTTCTACCATTTCCATATGATTTCCCTTCTCTCTCCCTTTCTCTCCCCCCACTTGTCTCTGTTTAATGTTAATCTTTTCCTCATGCTCTTCCTCCCTGTTCTGTTCTTAGTTGCTCTCTTAATATCAAAGAAAACATTTGGCATTAGTTTTTTAAGGACTGTTTAGCGTCACTTAGCATAATCTGCTCTAATGCCATCCATTTCCCTGCAAATTCCATGATTTTGTCATTTTTTAGTGCTGTGTAATACTTCATTGTGTATAAATGCCACATTTTTTTTTTATCCATTCATCTATTGAAGGGCATCTATGTTGGTTTCACAGTCTAGCTATTGTGAATTGTGCCGCTATGATCAATGATGTGGCAGTATCCCTATAGTACTCTCTTTTAAGATCCTCAGAAATCGTCCAAGAAGGGCGATAGCTGGGTCAAATGGTGGATCCATTCCCAGCTTTTCCAGGAATCTTCATACTGCTTTCCAAATTGGCCTCACCAACTTGCATCCCCACCAGCAATGTACAAGTGTACCCTTTTCCCCACATCCTCGCCAACACTTATTGTTGTTTGATTTCATAATGGCTGCCAATCTTACAGGAGTGAGATGGTATCTTAGGGTGGTTTTGATTTGCATTTCTCTGACTGATAGAGATGGTGAGTGTCTTTTCATGTACTTGTTGATTGATTGTATGTCCTCCTCTGAGAAGTGTCTGTTCAGGTCCTTGGCCCATTTGTTGATTGGGTTATTTGTTATCTTATTGTTTAATTTTTTGAGTTCTTTGTATATTCTGGATACTAGGACTCTATCTGAAGTGTGGGGGTAAAAATTTGTTCCCAGAATGTAGGCTCTCTATTTACCTCTCTTATTGTTTCTTTTGCTGAGAAAAAACTTTTTTGTTTAAGTAAGTCCCATTTGTTTATTCTTGTTATTAAATCTTGAGCTATGCGTGTCCTATTAAGGAATTTGGAGCCTGACCCCACAGTATGTAGATCATAGCCAGCTTTTTCTTCTGTCAGACGCAGCATCTCTGATTTGATATCTAGCTTCTTGATCCATTTTGAGTTAACTTTTGTGCATGACGAGAGAAAGGAATTCAGTTTAATTTTGTTGCATATGGATTTCCAATTTTCTCAGCACCATTTGTTGGAGATGCTATCCTTCCTCCATTGCATATTTTTAGCCCCTTTATCAAATATAAGAAAATGGTAATTTTGTGTATTGGTCTCTGTGTCCTCTATTCTGTACCATTGGTCCACCCGCCTGTTTTGGTACCAGTACCATGCTGTTTTTGTTACTATTGCTCTGTAGTACAGTTTGAAATCTGGTATTGCTATACCCCCTGATTCACACTTCCTGCTTAAAATTGCTTTTGCTACTCTGTGTCTTTAGTTTTTCCATATGAATTTCATGATTGTTTTATCTATTTCTACAAGAAATGCCATTGGGATTTTGATTGACATTGCATTAAACCTGTAGAGAACTTTGGGTAATATCACCATTTTGATGATGTTAGTTCTGCCTATCCATGAACAGTGTACATTTTTCCATCTTCTAAGATCTTCTTCTATCTCTCTCTTTAGGGTTCTGTAGTTTTCATTGTATAAATCTTTCACCTCTTTTGTTAGTATCTCATTTTCTTTGAGGATATTGTGAATGGAGTGGTTTTCCTCATTTCCATTTCAGAAGTTTTGTTTGCTGATATACAGGAATGCCTTTGATTTATGCATGTTGATTTTATATCCTGCCACTTAGCTGAATTCATTTATTAACTCTAGCAGTTTCTTTGTAGACCCATTTGGGTCTGTTAAATATATTATCATGTCATCTGCAAATAGCGATAATTTAAGTTCTTCTTTTCCTATTTTTATGCCTTTAATTTCTTTTGTCTGTCTAATTGCTCTGGCTAGTATTTCTAGAACTAAATTGAATAGAAGTGGTGAGAGAGGGCATCCCTGTCTTGTTCCAGATTTTAGAGGGAATGCCTTCAGTTTTTCTCCATTTAGGATGATGCTAGCCGGAGGTTTAGCATATATAGCTTTCAAAATGTTGAGGTAACTTCCTGTTATCCCTAGTTTTTCTAGTGTTTTGAACATAAAGGGATGCTGTACTTTGTCGAATGTTTTTTTGGCATCTATCAAGATGATCATATGATTCTTATCTTTAAGACTATTGATGTGGTGAATAGCATTTATAGATTTCTGTATATCTAACCAGCCTTGCATCCCAGGGATGAATCCTACTTGATCATGGTGCACAATTTTTTTGATATGCTTTTGTATTCGATTCACCAGGATTTTATTGAGAATTTTTGCATCCAGGTTCATTAGAGATATTGGTCTGTAGTTTTCTTTCTTTGAAGTGTCTTTGTCTGGTTTCGGTATCAGGGTGATGGTGGCCTCATAGAATGAATTTGAAAAACTCCTTCTTTTTCTATTTCTTGAAATAGCTTGAAAAGTATTGGTATTAATTCTTCTTTGAAGGTTTTGTAAAACTCCGCTGTATACCCATCCAGTCCAGGGATTTTCTTGGTTGGTAGTCTTTTGATGGCTTCTTCTATTTCTTCCTCTGTTCTTGGTCTGTTTAAATTGTGTGTCTTTCTGACTCAATCAGGGCAGATCGGATGACTTAAGAAATTTATCGATATCTTCACTATCTTCTATTTTATTGGAATATAGGGTTTCAAAATACTTTCTAATTATCTTATGTATTTCTGTAGTGTCTGTTGTGATATTCCCTTTTTCATCCCGTATGTTAGTAATTTGAGTTCTCTCTCTTCTTCTCTTCGTTAGCATGGCTAAGGTCCTGTCGATCTTATTTAGTTTTTCAAAGAACCAACTTTTAGTTTTATCAATTTTTTCAATGTTTTTTTTTGTTTCAATTTCATTGATTTATGCTCTGATTTTAATTATTTATTGTCTTCTACTACATTTGCTGTTGTTTTGCTCTTCCTTTTCTAGGTTTTTGAGGTATAGTGTGAGTTCATTTTTTTTTTTTTTGATGAAAGAACTCCAGGAAATGAATTTTCCTCTTAAAACTGCTTTCATTGTGTCCCATAGTTTCCGGTATGTTGTGTCCCTATTGTCATTTGTCTCTAATAATTTTTTTTTATCTCCTCCTTTATGTCTTCTCTAAACCATTGATCATTCAGTAACATATTGTTAATTTTCCATGTGATGTAGGATTTTTCCTTCCTTCTTTTATCATTGATTTCCAGTTTCATCCCATTATGATCAGAAATGGTGCATGGTATTATCTCCACACCTTTATGTTTACTAACAGTTGCCCTATGGCATAATATATGGTCTATCTTTGAGTAAGATCTATGTGCTGCTGAGAAGAGCGTGTATCCACTTGATGATGGTTGATATATTCTATATACGTCATTTAAGTCTAGGTTCTTGATTGTGCTATTGAGTTCTATAGTTTCTTTATTCAGCTTTTGTCTAGAGGATCTGTCTAATGGTGAGAGCAGTGTGTTGAAGTCACCCATAATTATTGTGTTGTGGTCTATTTGACTCTTGAACTTGAGGAGAGTTTGTTTTATGAACTTTGCAGCACCATTGTTTGGTGCATACAAATTAATAATTGTTATGTCTTGTTGGTGGATGTTTCCTTTTAACAGTATATAGTGTCCTTCTTTATCCTTTTTGATTAACTTAGGTTTGAAGTTGATTTTATTCGATATGAGTATGGCCACTCCTGCTTGCTTCCAAGGGACATGCGAGTGGTATGATTTTTCCCCACCTTTTACCTTCAGCGTGTATATGTCTTTTCCTATCATATGAGTCTCCTGAAGGCAGCATATTGTTGGATTTGTTTTTTTGATTAAGGTTGCCTATGTCTCTTTATTGGTGAATTTAGACCATTAATGTTACAATTAAAATATAGTTTGTACTTCCAGTCATGTTTATTTATTTATTTATTTTAGTTTGGCTAGTTTTTACTTTTTGGTTGTTTTCCTCCCCCTTTACTGAGATACCTCCTGCTGTTAGTTTGGGGCACTATTTTTCAATTCCTCTTCTTGTAGTATTTTTCTCAAGATGCTTTGCAGTGCTGGTTTTCTGGCTGTGAATTCTTTTAGCTTTTGTTTATCATGATAGATTTTAATTTCATTTTCAAATCTGAAGCTTAATTTTGCTGGATAAAGTATTCTTGGTTGGAATCCATTATTTTTCAGTGTTTGAAATACATTGTTTCAGGATCTCCTCGCTTTCAAAGTCTGTGATGAAAAATCAGTGGTTACCTAATTGCTTTACCCCTGAATGTAATCTGCCTCCTTTCTCTTGTAGCTTTTAATATTCTCTCCTTGTTCTGTATGTTGGCTGTCTTCATAATTATATGTCTTGGAGTTGGTCTATTACGGTTTTGAAAGTTTGCATTCTTCTAGGCTTCCAGGATTTGGCAATCCATTCCATCTTTCATCTCTGGGAAGTTTTCTAGAATTATTTCATTTAATAGGTTGTCCATTCCTTTGGTTTGAATGTCTATGCCTTCTTCTATCCCGATATCTCTCAAATTTGTTTTTTTTTCATGACATTCCATGTCTCTTGAATAGATTGCTCGTGAGATTTAAGCATCTTTTCTGTGTTGACTATATTCTTTTCAAGTTGATAAACTTTGTCTTCATTATCTGATGTTCTGACTTCTACTTTATCTAGTCTATTTGTAATATTCTTGTTTGAGTTTTTAATTTGGTTTATAGTTTTCTGCATTTCTAGGATTACTGATTGATTTTTTTAAGATCTCAATCTCCTGGTAAATCTCGTTATTAGCCATTTGAATTTGTTTGTTTAATTCGTTTTCAAAACATACTTTCATTGCTTGCACTTGCTGTCTCATGTCTTCTCTAATATTCCTTTCCACCTGAGTTAGGTATGCCTTGAGTTCTTTCCCTATCCATGTTTCTGATGCTTCTAGGTCCTCCTGTAGATTTACATTGTCCTGCATTGTTTGTCATCCTCTTTTCCCTTGTTTCTTCATGTTGTTCACGTTACTTTCCAGCTCTATTTGATTGCTGTGTTTCTGCTCTCTCCTATAGTTTTGTTTTGGTTTTGTATATCTCTGTTGTCTCTCCTTTGTGTTGGTAGACTGTGCCTACTAAAGTGAATTCTGCTGAGAAGGAATTCCGACAGCCGAGCTTCAGTGATGTCACCTCTCTGCTATGGTGGGCCCCAGACTCCTTGCCGGGGTGTCTGAAGTGGGGGGTGAGACTGGACTGTCTCTGGTTGATTTCAGCTCCTGGTTGGGTTGGCTACTTCATGAAGGCCTGGCTATAGACCTCTTCCTAGAGCCTCTGTGATGTACCTGCTTGGCCGCACCTCGGGGTCTAGCCCTGCGGTCGCCGGCGGGCGGGTGGTTTCTAGCTGCCCAGTCATGTGGGTAGTCACCGGCCGGTGGGCGGTCTACAGCCACCCAATTGCTCGGGCAGCAGGTGGGCTGTCGCCAGCGGGTGGGCGATATCTAGCTGCCCAGTCGCACAGTCGGTTGCCGGCGGGCAGACGGTCTCCAGCCGCCCAGTCACGTGGGCTGCGGGTGGGCTGCCGCCGGCGGGCGTGCGGTCTCCTGTAGCCCGGTCGCAAGGGCCTGTCCTCTAGTCCCCTGGTTTCTCCTGCTAGTCCTGGTTTTTCCTGCTAGCCCAGTCTTCCCCTGAGTGATGCCTCTCTCAGCAGTTCAAACTGTACTCTGGGCCTGAAGTTTGCTTGGTGTGGAGGGTGGCTATTGGAAACCCCAGCATTCTATTGTTTTGATTTTTTCTGCTTGCCTCTCCCCCAGCGCAGGCAAGACAGGTTTCGTTTTCACCGATGATGGGAGAGGGAGTTGGAGGTCAGGTGTCTCTAGCTTTCCCAGCGTCTTTATGCAGGCTCATTCTCATAATCCCTCCCCTGGAAAGCCTAGGAGAGATTTTATTTGAATTCCCCACTGTATGGGAGGTGGGTTGAGTAACACACACCTGTTTTATTGTTGCAATCTGTCAGAGAGTGGTGGTGGTTATGTCAGCTCTCCAAGATGGTGGCCGCTGGCTTCCTTGGTGGAGTTTCCATTGTGGGGGATAGAACTGGACCGCTTCCTTCCCCGTCTGAAATCTCGAACTCAGCCCAGGGCTCAGTGAGGGCACAGCCGGCAGGATTCCACTGAATTCATAGCAACGTTTCTCTCTGCTTGCTGGTCGCCTCTCGGCATCACCCCGCCGTCTGTAGCCCCGGGGCGGGCCGCGCGGATCAGTTAGCCTGCATCTCCGGTCGCACAGTTGGCTCATATTTGAGACTCAATTACCGGACCTTGGTGCTGGAAATCCTTCCTCTAGATTTTGGTGTACCCCAATTTTGCTGTAAATTCCTAACAAGATAATTTTTTGTCATTCTAACTCATTATTCACCTGCGCAGTGATGCAGTACACGAGGTGTGATGCACTCTATTTGCGGCCATCTTGGAGTCCCAATATTTTATTTTTTCAATCCCCAGCACCACAAAAAATATTTTATTTTTCTTTTTGTGTCTATGTCACTTACTATTTTCAAGATTCATCCATGTGGTGATGTCAGAATTCTCTTCTTTTCTAAGACTGAATATTATTGAATTATATGGACCTACTTCCTACTTTGTACATGGCATCTTTGTTAAGTGCCCTCATATGGCAAAACCAACCAGGGAGCTCATTGGAATCTCTTTAATAAGGACACTAGTCTCATTCATGAGCATAGCATGAATATGTCAAGCTCATCTTGGGAAGGCCCCACCTTATAACACAATCACATTTATATACAACTTTATTTCAAAGACCTAGAATATGCATTGGGGGAAAACACAAACATGAAGCCTATGATAATATTAATCTGTTAACTTCATAGGAGAAAAAAACCACATCAACTCTTCTTCTGTTTTTTTTTTTTTTTTTTTTTTCTGGTAATTAGAACCTATCACATATTTATATGTTTGGTTAGTGTGAATAATGCAGTATCTCCAGGTAGATGGAATCTAAACTCAATTCTCTCCACCAATTTTATTTTAATATCCCTTGTGACAGGTGTGGTGGCATATGACTGTAATCCCAGCAGCTCAGAAGACTGAGGCAGGAAGATCCTGAGTTTTAAGCCAGCCTCAGCAACGGGGGCACTAAGCAACTCAGTGAGATCATCTCTAAATAAAATTCAAAATAGAGCTGGGAATGTGGCTCAGTGGTTGAGTGCACCTGAACTCAACCCCAGTGGTCCCCTCACAAACACACACACACAAAAAAAAATTACCTGTCCCAGAGTAAATATATACTTACTTCACACTACTTGTTTGAGGTCAACAAGAATATAAGTATATACATTTGCAGACAAGTTTCTTAGCTTTTTGCCATCTGCCCTAACAATTTCAATACCTAAACTCATAACATTTTAAACTCTCTTTCAGTTTCTACTGAAACTGTTGCACTGTGTAGACTGGCATTCTGTTTTTATACTAATTTCTCCATTTAGTAAATGAGATCTTCAATCCAAACTTATTGGTGTTATTCTTTTTTAAACTTTATATATTGAAAGATGTGAAGTTTATATTCTTCATTTATAAAATTATGTTTTCAGCAGAATACAACAGACACTATTTTGGCAGTATGTATAAATGTGGATGTATAACCAGTGTGATCCTGAAATCTGTACATGTGGGAAAAATAAGAATTCATGCCCTACTTGAATGAAATATATGAAATATGATATGTGAAAATCATTGTAATGTTTTGAGCAACCAGTAAAAAAATAAAATTATGTTTAGAAACTTTGTCTCTTGATGACTCAATGTTCTTTATACATCAAGATTAAATTTTTGATTTAATTTTTAATAAAAAAAAAAACTTTCAGCTCTGTTCCGTTCTCTCTACTCCCAAAGGAGTGAATATAAACCAGAGTCACCTTTTATGTCTTTGATACACTAGAATCTTCCCCCTGGAATCCCCTATGGTGGGTTAGGGAATGACAGTCTTTATGCTGTGATTGAAGGAGGTTCTGTCTCCCTTTTTCCCTGATGGACCTGCCTGAGCACTAAAGAAATTCCAGTGGCTCGCACAGGTGGACACAATCAAGGACCACACCGAGGACATGGTAGTGTTTGAATGGAGTGTTGGCCTGTTAACTCTGATATCCATTTTAATCCCAAGCATCTCCAATTCTATTCCTGCAGAACACCAGGAACATGTCTATGAGTCTGTCTCCATATAGTTAGACAAAATGTTCCTGTAAGCATTTTTCAAAATATCCTTGCAGTATTTTTTGTATACTTGAAATTCTCAGGTCTGAGACACCAGTCTTAGCTACAGAAGGTCCTCATAGGCTGGGCAGGCTGGATTTGAAACAAAGTTTCGAATACCTAGAATGTGCATTGGGGGTAAACACAAACATGTAGTTTATGATAATATTCTTCCTGATTTGAGTTTTTTGTAATCTGATGCATCATCTGTTGGTTGTGAAAGCCCCAGCTTCCAAGAACTAATTACAGAGAACACAGCTTATCAGGCAGAACCCAAATAGATGCTGAGATGTGTAGTTTTTATCACAAAGATGACATTTATTCTCTCTGAAGTCTATTGGTTCCCCAGGATATGTTGCTTGAGTGATAATGGGAAAAATTATTTTTAATAGTAATTATTCTATATTTTATTCACAATATTTTCATATTCAGAAGATTTAATAACAAATTGGCTTCCACTGTGAAAGTTAAATTAAATACATTCTCAGATTTAAATAAAACATGTAGAAATAAGAACTTTTAGGAAGAAAATAGCTAATGAAAAAGGGAAATGAGTGAAGTCATGTTTAACCTGTGAAGAACCTTGAGACAGGGCTTCACAGCAGCTGGCCAACATGATCCTTCTTCCTCTCAGGGGCAGGACCTCAAGCTTCCCAATGCCCTGGGCTTGCCCAGCTGTGTGAAGAGGACTAAAGGCATTGGTCAAGAAATGCCAAGTTTTCAGTTTCATTTAGGCAGACTGTATCTACAGTTCTCTTTATTAGTGACATTTGGTTCTGCATATCAGCTGTTGGTTTCTTCTCTTATTGGAGGCTCATGCCAATTTCAAGATCATTCCCCTATTTGGTGTATACTTGGCTTTATGCATGCGCACACACAAACACACAAAATGGTTGGTTTATGTTTTTTTTTTTTTTAATGTTGGACCTTTAACATAAATCCTTAATTTATGTTTGCTTTAAGATAAGAAATTAAAGATTCAGAGCCCAGGACATGCAGGAGGCACCAGAAAAGCATCTGATGAATGAATAAAGATCATTTTATCTCCTACAGCATTTTTCTAATTACCAAATGCACCCTCCCAGCAAGCTACTTGTCAATGTTTTCCTCATCACTGCTGATTGCTGGATGGTGAGCTTTCCTGATTTCCTGAAGCCCTAAGAAGGAGTGAAGATATATGAAAAGTTAGTCAGAATTTACATGTTTCAGCTAGAATTCTAGTACTTCTAGTGTGAACTCTGGTCTTAGCAAACCATGAAAATTATCTATTCCTGTTTTATCACTATTGTTATTATTTTAATTGCAAAAGTTCCTCAGGCAAGTGTTGTGTCCCTTCCTGCACTTCTCTAGATTGCCACCAGGGCCTCTAGCGGCACCCGAGGAGGGCTGGCCCAGAGCCGACTGGAATGGGGGGGATCCGCTGGTGTCAGGGGCAAGGAGTGCTGGGTGGCTGGGTGAGGGGTTTTAGCTGTAGGTTGTACCTATACTCCGGGTCCAAGAGGAGAGGAGAGGAGGGTGCGCACCAGACATCTGCACCAAGCAAAATGTGGACATGGGTGGGAGCGCCCCTGAGAACGTAGACATGGAGCCTATGGTGGGAGTCTTGCTCTGGATACTCACTCTTTTGTCTCTGCAGACCTGCAGCGCACAGTACAGGGTCTTTTAAAACTTATATTGAAAACTTAGAAATTGTGTTGTTATTGTTAATATTTACAAATATAATCACTCTCCTGTTTCAGAAAATGAGGCATTAAAAATATCTCCAAGCCCTACTGCTAAGACACAATAGTTTTTAAACTTTATTTATTTATTTTAATTAGATATATATGACAGCGGAAGGCATTTTGATTCACTGTATGCAATTGCAGTTTTACAATAGTTTTTCCTCTTGTCATATCTAACATGTATAAATCATGCTTTTGACTTCTGTGAGCCCAAACTTAAGCAGCTGGTTTGCAGATTCTTTGAGAAAGTTAAAGTTCTAATAAAACCTAAAATTAGCATAAGAATACTGAGAGATAAGGTGAGTGGACTTCTTGAAGTACTGAGAAGAGCATGACACTGGGGTCACTTAATACCATTTTATTATTAATGCGCTTCATAAGAACTATATGAGAAAAAGAAACAACAGACCCAGCTCTCTCCTTCACAGCCTAGATGCATGAAGTTGGTGCTCTGCACAAAGGGGCGGACCAGAAAACAGAGAATTCAGTTACTGAACTGGATCTTTCTGGCATATTCAGAGAAGTATCCACCCCTCCCCAGGAAATGGCTTTTGCTTAAAGAAAAACCAGCCTGCCATTCAGATTCATTTATTTTCATGGTATTTACTAGTGCATTATAATTATATATAATACTGGTATTAATTGTGGCATATTCATACATACATTCATCTTATAATGTGATCAACCTCATTCCCCAGTACCTGCTCTTTCCCTCCTGTTCTTCCTCCCCCTGGCTCCCTTCATATCCCTTCTATTTTTTTTAAATCAGTGCAGTATAATTATATGTAAAAATTTGCCTTGTATTTTCATATATGGACATATCATGGTTTTGTTTAAAAGTTCATATGGTTGAGTTTTGTGATTTGTTCTGGTTACAAATTTTGTGGATTCAGTTCAGCCACATAAATTTCTCAGTTCTGGGTAAAGCTATGAGATACTAGCTAAACTGATTTAGCAGACTTTAAGATATTTCAATCTGACAGTTATTAACAAAAATTTTAAAATTTTCATTCAGATCAAAATCTGCATCACAGGGCTTTCCTTGAGGTTTATCTTCAGAAAATCCCCGCTGTCTCTCTTCCTTTCCCATGTAAACAGGAAGAAAAATTAGTAAGCCTTTCAAGAAAATGCTGAAAGGCAAGTTAGAAAACTTACCTTGCTGCTGATTATCCAGATATATATTTGGGGGACAGGAGTCAAGCCCAAACATCATCAGAAAAGTTAATCTGAAGAAATAGTATTACAAACTTATCCTTTCCACCCACATTTATTCATGCCCCATAGATTGATAATTTAGTATTCACTCATTTAAGGAAGTAATGTGTGTGCAGTCACTGAAATACTAATTGGGGATTCCAATACAATATTAACTTAGCATTATGTGAACCTCCAGGAATAAATTAAAATAGTTCATTTACATAAAACCTAATTCTCAGGTACTGAAAGAAAGCACTTGTCATTTTGCTAAGGAATTAAAAATTTGCTTGTAGAAAAGAATTTATACTACAGTTAAAAAGTAAGTCACTGGAGAAAATTTGACTTCAGAAACTTCTACCATGAGAGGAGCAGAGGGCTTTGATATTGATGTTGTTAGCAGTGTTTGTTTTTCATTTGAATTGCACTCCCTGAAACCCAAGAGGGTGCCCCCTCTGACACTGAGCATTCTTGCTAAGGAGTCACATGTGCAGGTGCTCTGTGGGGAGAGGCAGTACACTTGCCTGCAGTGAATGTGTTTCTAAGCTTAGTTCCCTGTGGCTGTCTGGCTGACTCTGTAAATATCAACACTAGCTTTCATGTGTTGCTTTCTTTTTATTTAGATATATTTAAATTTTCAAACTAAATGTTAAAAAATAAATTTAAATTGCCACAACCATTTTAAATAATAAGGTCAATCCCCACAGAGAAGAGATGGCTATTGATAGTTCTTCAAATGTTAAGATTATATTTAAATGGCTTATGGCTTTAAAAGTTTATAGAGACTAGAAAAAGTACATTTGATAATTTATTAGGGTTCCCGTTCTGATAGTCTGACTTGTGCAAATAGAAATAATGGTGAATAAATGTTATTAATCTCATTAGATGAGCTAATTATATAAAATAATATTTGTTTCCTGTTTGGGAAGTATTTGTATATGTGTGTGTGTGTACAAGTAAGGCACTTTAAACTTGTATTTGAAATTGGTTATTAGCAAGTCATGGTAGAAATGTATTCTAGTTTCTGTCCCATTCTGTAAGATATTTTATTTATTAATTTACTGTACTAGGGATTGAACCCTAGGGCACTTTATCACTGAGCCACATCCCCAATCCTTCTTAATTTTTGAGACAGAGTCTTCCTAACTTTCTTAGTGTCTTGCTAATTTTCAGAGGCTGGCTGCAAACTTGCAATCCTCCTGCCTCAGCCTCCTGGGTGTGAGAAATTTTAAAGAGGAGTTTTCAGACATGGTAGAATTTCAGATTTCAGGTTTCATTAAGAAGTCATGGACTTCAGTGTTGCTAAAGCCTTTTGATAGCTAACCTTCATTTTCCTAAGAAGTGCTTTGAGAACTCAAATAATCCTTTCCTATAAGCTTTATGATTATATTGAAATGTTCTTATGCATCAACATGAAAGTAATGAGAACTTCATGTAAATTTTAAAAATGTATAGATAATCTTCTCCATAGACCCAATACTGGCCCTAAGACAAGCTCTCATAGAACAGGACTTGCTTAAAGCATTTGTACTCTTAGAGATTAGGCATATTTTGACAAGATGTTTTAAAATATAGGCAATAAGTCAAAAGAATTATTCTGCTATTCTACACAGGATAAAAAATGTTCCTCATAGCCAGTAGCATGTGCCTGTGTGGTGTTTTGTTTTTAGTTTAAGTTGAATGATATACAACCTACAAGATAAAACATAGAATGTGATATTTAAAATGTGAACAACTATCTGGGGTGCCCTCTCAAATTATCTTTTCTTAGTCAAAATGAAAGTGTTTTATGTTGAGCTGTTCTCTCAAAGGGAACTCCAGAGGATATTTGAACATAGGATTCTGAGTTAGAGTTTTGTTTTCTGTATAAGCAATTATCATTTCCTTTACTTCCTAATGGTAGGCACAAGTGGAGGAAGGAGGTAACTCTCTGTTTCATCATTTTCCCTGTGAATCTACCATTTCTTTAATAATTTCAGGAAATTTTGGAGGAAGGAGAGGGTGAATAATAAAATGTTCATATTTTGATTGCTTATCCAGTGCTGTGAATGTGTCTCATCGGTTGATTGTCACTCTAAAGAATAGTGTTCACCTTGCTCCCATGTAGCAACTACACAATTGGATCCTAACTCACAGCTGGATCAGTGGCTCCATGTAGGTAAAGCACAATCTCTGACTGACAGCTGCTGCACCATCACTAACCCAAAGAGGACTGAAGTACATGTTAACAATTTCAGTCCTTGATGGTGATATTGGATGAGTGACCACAATTACAGATCCAGGGAGTCAATTCAATGGGTAGGTCTGACTTGGAATCTCCACACCTGTAATATCTTTCTAGAAACCTCCTTTGCTTTTTACCCCAGTCAAAAGTGCCCTTCACATTCAAGTATAAAGTCTAAACACATATTTCTGGCCCACCGCACCACAGGTAGGACATATACTTTGAATCACTCTTTTGAGAGTAATAATGTTTTCATCCATTGATGTCTCCCCTCCTCTTGTTAATTTCAAAAACCTGTTTGTGAGATGTCTCTGCCCATGACTAGGGGTGCAGACTAAGCCTATTTTTAGCCATGGTGGGAAACAAACCCATTATCTTCATGGAATACTTAGCACTTTACCTGAGGAATAATCATGTTTATACCTTGATTTGAAGATTTGTACCCTTTCTTCATTGAAGCCTCAGGTCTCTTCTGTGGAAAGCATTACTTTATATTATCTTTGGTGACAGTGTATTAATCCTATAAGTTCTTGCACAATATTATCAATTTCATGTATAAATATACACAGTGTCACAATAGACAGCTGTGGAATGCAAGTTATTCTTACCTGAAAACACAATCAACCTTAAACATTTGGTGCAAATCATAGGCATGCAGAATGGAAACTCTTAACAGAGTCTCCCATTGCTAAAAGTATAAAGTCATGAGCATTTATCTACATACATGTCTAATAGTGTTTTCTTTTCACATGTCTCTTTTCCAAGAGTTTACTTTCAAGAATCTTGTCATTTAGTGGACATGGATTGTTTGTCCTTATTTGATAAGTGCTGTCAACTCTCTTTATTGCTATAGGAACACACCCAATCTCAAATAATTCCATATATGCTACAAAGATCAACATATTGTACAAAGAAATTATCACCTTGGCTAATAGCAACTAAGCTCCTTGCTGATGTTGTAACTGAGTCAAACTCTTCTTGTCTCAGTAGCATGTTTGATGTTTTCCTGGAAAGTTCTATGTTCCAAATTAAATAAACTGGTGTAGGAAGGCTAATTGTGAGAGCTGGTGCCCAAATAACAAGTAAATGGGAAGCTATTCTTGATCCAGGCAAACATGTTGGGGCAATGACTTCAGAGCAGGGATCAGTGTTTTGGTTGGAATATGAGTTTGTAGTTTGGAGGAAGAATCTTTGGAAAATGAGTACTTTCAGTCTGAGCAGCTGACATAAAATAACTGAAGCATAAAAGAGTAGACATTTTTAAGTATTTTGAATTAGAAACTAAATAAGTATTTTATTATTATACCAGTTTTTTAGAACCCACCTTCACATTTTCTTCAACATTATAAGCCACAACTTTTTAAATTTGCTTTTATTATTAACTGAGTTTTGACATTTAAGAATTTCTAAGAAACATCAAAATCACTATGTTAAAGAATAACCACTAAATGTAAAAGAATAACCACTAAATGTGAGAAACCACTAAATGTAAAATAGAAGCATATTTAAACCTTACTTTTCTTTCATTTTTTAAAAGTACAAACTGTGCAAAGCATTTTTTTCTCAATTTTTATTACATATCTATCATTAATATGTTTTTTTCTCTGGATAAAATAACAGAACTGACCAAAATGTTTTGGAGATACCATGATTCCAATCTCTGGAAGTTGAAATGAATAAAATGTGTATCTTCTTTGTATTGCTGAATGTTCTTTGTGTTTTAAGAAAAATGTGTTTGTTTTACAGAGTTTGGATTTTGCCCTAAACATATAAACTATATTTTCTTTTCACATTTGTTTCAATGAATTCAAATTGTTTTTTTAAAGAGAGAGAGACAGAGAGAGAGAGAGAGAGAGAAATTTTTTTAGTATTTATTTTTCAGTTTTTGGCGGACACAGCATCTTTGTTTGTATATGGTGCTGAGGATCGAACCCGGGCCGCACGCATGCCAAGCAAGCGCGCTACTGCTTGAGCCACATCCCCAGCCCTCAAATTGTTTTAATGAACCAAAAATGACACAAAACAAAAATGCCACACAAGTTTCTCTCACTGGTGATTTGTTCCTGCAAATACTCTTAAAGCCAGATGGGGAAAGATTAACGTTTCCTTTACAGGGTTTTTCTTTAAACACTTATCCTAGAAAAGAAAGCCTTGAAGAGGGGCATTCTATTAACATGTATTAAGAAGCAAAGGGCCAATTTTAATATTTCAAACCTCTCTGTTGTTTTCACTTAGCTGTTTTCACTCTAACATTTTAATAAAATATCTTGTTCCTGGCTACACAATCGCCCCAGAGTGGAGGAATAAAAGAGGAATAAAAATGCAGAAGGGTGAGGAGACAAAATGATGGTAAATTGCTTTATTCAACTTTACCTGTGGCTCAAGCAACTCACCCTTAGGTAGACTCCACACTTGAAATGAATTACTTTTATGGTCTCCTCCCACACATCACTGCACTATTTTAGCATTTGTTTTGCAAACTACCAACTGAGTCTACAAGTAGAGACACAGTAAGGAGTCCAATGATATTTTTGCAGCCCATATTTGAAGCTAGTTCAGCAAATACTTCAGAGCCTACAGTTTAAGAGGCTAAATAAATAAATAATAAAATATGGGACAGGGCGGCGGAAATTTATCTTTTCCTTCCCTCTTACATGGAGAATCAGGTCCTTCTCTTGGTTTTCCTGGGTTTCTTCCCACTCTTTCCCCAAGCTTGTTAATAGGGAAACATTAAGGCTACAAAACAAAACAAAAGTTTTGATGTCACAACCATGATCCCATTGCCATGCAGAAATCAATGCAAGATTCCCAACCTAGGTCGCTTCACCGCAGTCCCTACAAAACCTGTACCGAACCTGAACAAATTAGATGTTAATTGCATCTTTTCTGAGAAAAACTACTATTTCCAGGCCAAGACCCACAACAATGGAAGCTGAGATATGCCCTCCTCTGCGCGGCCTGAATCAATTCTGAATCCTGATGCTGAAATGACAGCTCTCCCGCTGCACAAGGTACGTGCTGAAAGACAGAAAGAGAAAGATGGTCAAGTCCAGCGTATACTTCCCACCCATCAGAGTCGCCTTTCCATTCACCAGGAGCATGCAGGGGGCCGTCTTGTAGGCGCGAGCTTGGGGATGGGCACTTCTCTAGCGTGTGCCCCAGGGAGATGGAGTGCAGTTCCCCAGCGCGCACAGCCGAGACTGAGCTTTACTGTCTCTCTCCCCCTCTCGCCTGTCTCCTTGCTGGGAATACAAACAGCTTTCTGATATCACCAGCCAAAGATATTTTCCCCCTCTCCTTAGTCACCTTTTGTCCATCAGTACTTATGGGAGGTGGGTGGGAGGAGGTAGAGAGAGGAAAGCAGAAAGAGGAAAAAGCATAAGGTTGAGCCTTCCCATCCAACCATGAGTACTCCTGTAGTAAACCCACCAATCCAAACAAATCTGTCTTAGCAGCTGCCACCACCACCGGTCTCAGTGCTTTCTTTGCTTCTTGGCTAATCTGTTTATTGGGGGATAGATTTGGTAAAGCAATTCTTTGTTCTTAATCCACTTTCATCATGTTTTTTTTTTGTGTGTGTGTGTTTATTTGTTGAGAGATTTATATCTGTGCACAACTGGGAACATATCTGCCACTTAATGATTTTAAAAAGCTAGGGTAGACTTAGGCCTTAGACAGTATGCTACATAATTGAAACAGAAACATCAACAGCCAGTGTCACCCTGAGAAGAGCAAGATTGGGACCATATATTGGACACCCTAACTAAACAGTTTTCTGTGCTTTCTATTTTAATTTACATTGTGCTGTGAAAGGATCTACACATTCATAAGTGCTAAGATCAGAGAAAAAGTGATATTTGTCTATGTTCAGGCAAGGACCTCTATGGGCTTTAACTCCTGGGATCAGGAGAGAGAAATTAAATCTAAAAGAACTGGATTCTGCCTTTATGAGTTTTCAGCAAACAAAAAGCTCCAATCTTGGGTTTTCACCTGTAAAAATCACAAGACTGCCAATTATTTTCAGAAAGAAAAATTGTCATCAATTAATGTATTATATCTTAATAGCTTCCGTTCAATGAAAGAAACTAATTGTCTCACATAAAACAAAACACTTGGCAAAAGAATGGTGAGAGGCTTAGGCTGAAGGACCCCAAATATAAAGCCATTTTAAATCCTCAAGCACTGGGAGTAAGCTTACTGAACACGTGCAAATCTCCCCTAGATCACAATCCAGTCATTTCTCATTTCTGTACAAGTTTCTCAATGGGCTGCTAAAATCCCAAGCAACAGTGCAGAGAAGGTGTTAAAATAATACTTAAGGTGTTAAAAATAATACTTTACTATTAATCCCCCCAAATTTTTGTAACACACACTCTCTTTGGCTACATGACAGACTGAACTATACAATCTTTCATCAGGGAATTGATGCACAAGTTAAATAGTGGACAATTGTATACAAAGCACCACTGTTAGAATAGCTTTTAACACCAGGCAAGGTGGTGCATGCCTATAATTCCAGCAGTTCAGAAGGCTGAGGCAGGAGAATAGAGAGTTCCAAGCCAGCCTCAGCAACAGTGAGGAACTGAGCAACTAAGTGAGAACATGTCTCTAAAGAAAATACAAAATAGACCTTGGGATATGGCTCAGTGTTTGAGTGTCCCTGGGTTTATTTCCCAATAGCCTTCCCCCCAATAGAGAGAGAACAGATTTTGTCAATAATTTAATAATAACCAAGACTCAAGAAACTATGAGTATGGGAAAAAGAAAGCCCTTGTACACTGTTGGTGAGAATGTAAGTTTAAAAAAGTCATTTTTTAAAATAGTGCAAACTCTGAACCATTTAAAACACAACTAATATATAACATGGTTAAATTGATTCTCGGTGTAATTTCAAGGTATTAGAATGAGGAAGATAAAGAAACAACTGCATGACAATTTTTATGTAGCAGAATTGTCAGTAGTAAAAAAAAGAAGAAATAAAGTTTCTTCAAGTGAAGTGTGTATTAGGAGATTACTTGTAACTGCAGGGCATCTAACTACTCCCCTGTTAACCCTTATACCATATTTCAGACCACTTTTTCTTGGCAATAGAGGACAGTGAGACTCAAATTAGCTAGCCACTCCAAAGTATATAGACATAGAGCTGTGGATAGCTCAGAAACCCCTGAGCCAAGAGAAAGTATGAAAATGACATGAGGACACATCATCCTGTCAATACTACAATGGGGAATCCCCACTCAAAGACTTTCTAATAAGGTATCTGTATCTATGAAAGACAAAGAGGGGGCAGAAATGAGCATTGTTGTACAAAAAGAGCCAAGTGATCTTCTCTTTTTTTTTTTCTGTCATATAAAATACAACAGAGAAAAATCCCATAAACAGTGCTATATAGTGTTGGAGAAAAATAGTTACACAATATTGTGTCTGTCTGAAATATAATAGGAGAAACTGTTTATTATACTGTGGAGTGATAAAGTTAGTATTAGGAATGTGAACAAGAAGATGAAAATATAGGATATATACTGAGATACAAATATAAAGCTAAAGATCAGTTCCAGCATTCTGAATTTGAGGTTCTGCTTCTCAGAAATTTCAGGAAGAAAAAACAACTCAATCACCTATATACCAGCAAAACCTTATGCAAAGAAACAAAATCACACCTGGATTTGGGATTCTCTCCTGATAATTACAGCAATCATTAGCATACAATCTGGGGAAATGCCAGGTTGCCAGAACAAAGCTATGTACATGGGCTTTGGGCCATGATTGAAGATACCATGAATGGAGAGAACAGAATTTCCAAAATTTCAGCTGCTAGCATATTTTCCTCTTGATTTCCCAGAGGAAACTTAGAAATGAACTGCTCCATAAGAGGATTAATTTTGTCAGACACTGGAGACTAACTGTAATGGGTTCACAATTTAGTTTTTTTTTCATATGTAAAATCATTTTATTTAAATGACCCATAGAAACATTCCAAATATTTCATTAAACTCCTTTGTCCTTTCTACCCCTCCCCCCACCCTCATGATCCTGGGGATTGAATCCTGGGCCTTATGCTTAGAAGGCAAGCACTGTACAAACTGAGCTATACCTCCAGGCCCATTTGGGGAAGGAAACAAAGGATTGAAATCAGGGGCACTCCACTGTGCCTGACTTTAGTTTTTCATTTTTAATGTGAATAGTAGAAACTTTAAAATTATACTTATTGAGTCACTTTTTCTGAGGGGAGGAATATGGGAACATTGCTGACTCGGTGAATTGCTAATGAGTTTAAATCTCAAGCTGTTTTTTTTAAGAGACCAGAGAACAGAAAAGTTAAATAATTTTTAATGTAACTGTGATATAATTTCCATAAATAAAAATATATACATATTTACTCACAAATTACTTTAACCATATATACAGTGATAAACATCAATGCACTTCTCTCTGGGCTGAACTCTAGCAGCAGCTGGTCAATCTCCTTGAAGCCTCCGTCCTGCTGCCCTCGTTTTCTTTTTTAAAAATATTTTGTTTTTTAGTTGTTGATAGAACTTTATTTTTATTTATTTATATGTGGTGTTGAGAAACAAACACATTGCTTCACACATGCTGGGCAATCGCTCTTCAACTGAACACCTCATTGTTTTCTTAAGTGAATGAAATTTGACACAATCAACCAGTCGTTGTACTTTTGTTTAGCACATGTGATTTTATTTATTGCCCATTTATTTCATCTGGAATCTAAACTTGGTTTACCTGTTGATTTGTGTGATCAATTTCACAAGGCCTTAGTTGTCACTCCTGCTTTGTATGTATTTCATTGTTCGAAACCACTCTTATTTGCACTAGTACATAGATCTCGGATCTGAGAATAGAGATCACTGATACAAGATTTTGCTGAAACAACTAAAAAATCCATCTTCATCTTTCTCTTTCTGACATATAAGACATATATCAGCATGTGGAAAAATAACCTGATACATTAAGACTGCAAAAAACAATCCTCAAGTTTATATATATTTAACCACTGATCCACATGTTCAGATTTATTATTTATTTATTTATTTATTTATTTATTTATTTATTTATTTTTATTTTGAACCACAGTCTATAAAAATTGCTTACAGCCTCAATAATTTGCTAATTATAGCTTTGAATTTGCAATCTTCCTGCCTCATCTCCCCATGCTTCTGGTATGACAGGCAAGCACCACCACATCTTGCTTATATCCATCTGCTTATAAAGAACAAACCGTGTCAGTTGTTTGAGAAGAGGTCACAGGGTATTAACTAATAGACAATATAAACCCAGAGAAATAAGAACTTGGTCATAAAGAAGACCCCTGACTCCATCTATATGAGTATCACACAAATTTACCAACAACAAAGAACTATTTTAGAGTCACTTTAATACATAGCTGTAATCCTAGCAACTTGGGAAATTGAGTTCAGAGGATTGCAAATGAAAGACCAGGTGGGAGACTTCATTTTACTTTCAAATCTTGTCTCTTATGTAACTTTAGTTTACTACTCATATTTTTAATGCATTGTCTTCTCAGAAACTGCCTGCAAAGAATATAATTCTATTGCAATTTGCCTGGCCTCCTAGGACTTCTTTTGAAATATCTGTGGAAGAATCTATGACACTCTAAATCCAGTATCTTGCAATCCTGCAGAACAAGTACTATGTGTTTAACACCAAGATATGCTGCCCTCTCAAGCAGTAGATAAGTCTCTAGGTATCATGGCTATAGTGGCCTCTGAGTGCTTAGGTGACTGAGCATTGTGAAACAACTCCCAAGGCTTCCCAGCACAAAAAGGGTGACCTAGGGTTTCTTCTTAAAAGAAGTTTTACTTTTAATCCATACAGAGGAATTTAATCCCTGGGAAGGGTGTGGTCAACCCACTGAGATGCCCTCAAGCCATCTTTCTTATTATTTCTAGATAAGGTACTTAAGAGTGTCTGGTTGGTAGCTATAAGGTTTTTAATGACCATCCATATTTTTTAAGAGAGAGAGAGAGAGAGAGAGAGAGAGAGAGAGAATTTTTTTAATATTATTTTTTTAGTTTTCTGCTGACACAACATCTTAGGACGCAATATCTTATTTTTATGTGGTGCTGAGGATCCAACCCAGCACTGTTCCCATGCCAGGCAAGTGTGCTATCACTTGAGCCAAATCCACAGCCCCACGACTACCCATATTTTTAGGCCCAGTTTTACTCTGTTTTCTGGGCAAACTCCAAGTTTTTAAAATCTTCCTCTTTTCCTTTCTGTTCATAATTTTCACAATAATCTTAGCTAAAAGCTGATAGAAATACCCATGTCAACACTTGAATAAAATGTTGCTTTGAAATTTCTTCCACCAAATTAACAAATTCATCTCTTTAAATTCAGCCTCACAAAAAATGTCAGGAAATGGGCAAAATATTAAAACTTTTTGGCCAGAATATAAAATGAGCGTCATTTAGTTCAATTTCCAAGAGTCTCCCTTCTCTTCTGAAACATCATAAAGGCATTTTTTTACCATACTATCAGCATTCTGGTCTTTTGAGCTCTGACTAGAATTGCCCATTAAGGTCCACATAAAACATTAACACTTTTTTTTTTCAGTTCGCATCTCTAAATTTTTTGAAATTCCTTGAACAAATCCCCCAAATCTCCTAAATCTTCTGAGTTACATGGTCAAATTGGTCACAACAATGACCCCACTTCTGGTACGAATTTTGTTTTCAGTCATCTTTTGCACCATTTTGACCAAAGTAACTGATATGAACAATTTTAAAGGAAAACAACTATTTTCGGCCTCATAGTTTCAGAGGTCTTAGTTCAAAAATTCCCCACTTAATTACTCAGGTGAAATAGAAAGACATGTCAGAAGAGTGTGATGGATGAAAGAAGCTCAGGAGAAGGAAACAGAAAGGAAAAAGAATTGAGAGGCAGGCAAACTTGTGATCCCCTAATAATGGGGAAATATGTATATTTTGAAGGCATGCCTTTAAAGAACCACTTCTTCCAGCCTCATTCTACCTGTCTATAGTTACCACTCAGTTAATCCCTATCAGGAGTTTAATGCAATGATTAAATTAAATTTCTCATAACTCAGTAACTTCACATATAAACTTTACTACATTGTATCACACATGAGCTTTTGGACGTCATTGCCTACCTAAATCACAACAGTATTTCTAAGGGAAGAGTTTACTTCTGTGAGTACCTACATAAAAACAACATGAAACAAACAAAACAGAGACATATCAAAAAAACAATCTAAGGCTCTAGGAAAGCAAGAACCAATCAAATAATAAAAAAAAAACAGCAGAAGAAAGGAAATAATATCAGGTCTGAAATTAATGACGAGAATTAAAAAGCAATATAAATAATTAATGTGAAAAACAGTTGATTGTTTGAAAACATAAATAAGACTAATAAACACTTAGTCAAATTAACCAAAACAGAGAGAAGATAAACACAATGTTTTTAAAATTGGAGATGAAAAATCAGGTAACAGCACACATCACTGAAATGCAGAGGATCATTAGGGACTATTTGAAAATATGTTTCGATAATTTGGAAAATCTCTATAAAAGGATACATTTTTATAAACATGCAACCTACCAAAATCGAATCAAGAGCACATAGAAAATATAAACCAGATAAAAAGAAATGAGATTGAATTGGTAATAAAAGGCCTCCCAACAAAACAACAACAACAAAAACCCAGAGTGTCAGCTGAAATCTACCAGAATTTTAAGGAGTTATTACTGATAGTTCTCAAATCACTCAATGAAATGGAAAAAGTGTGTTGAGCATAGAAATTTCCAAAATCATCCTAGGAAGCTACTATAAGCCAAATACCTAGGGACATATCAGGAAGATCAGGGTAGTATAGACCAATATATTTTATGAGCATAGATAAAAAAAAATTAAATATTTTTTTAGTTGTAGATGGACACAATATCCTTATTTTATTTACTTATTTTTTAACGTGGTTCTGAGGATCAAACCCAGTGTCTCACATGTGATAAGCTAGCAATCTACCATTGAGCCACAACCCTAACTCCCACAAATTCTTATTAAAATTTTAGCAAATCATTTACAAAATAAATTAAGAAGATTGTACGTCATGATTAAGTTGGTTTCATACCATGAATGAATGTATGGTTCAACATATTCAAATAAAAAATTGTAATATACCACATAAACATAATTAAGATTTAAAAATCAAATGATTATCTCAATATGAACAGAAAGAGCTTTTGACAAAATCTAGCACCCATTCATGATAAAACACTTAAGAATCTAGGTATATAAGGAACTTACTTCAACATTATATTTGTATTTTAAAAAAATTAAAAAAAACATATTCTGCTGGATAGAAATGAACTGATAATATTTTTTAATATCAGAAATAAAACTAGGATGTCTACTCTCATCATTGCTATTCAATGTAGTACTTGAAATTTTAGCCAGAATAATTAGCCAAGAAAAAGAAATATGAGATATACAATTAGTAAAGAAACAAGTCAAATTATCACTTTTTGCAGATGATAACATTCTTTACCTAGAAATTTAAAAATTTCCAGCAGAAGAACTTAATGATCCATAAAAATAATTCAGCAAAGTAGCAAGATACAAAGTCTAAACACACCAATAATCTATCCACTGGGAAAAAAATCAAGAAACCATTCCATTTACAATAGAATTTTAAAAGTACGTGGAAATAAATCTAACCAAGGAGGTAAAATAAAATATGTCTTCAATAAAAATTATAGACTATTAAAGCAAGAATTTGAAAAAAATAGATAATAAAAGATGGAAAGACCTCCCATGTTTATGGATATGCCCGATGGATATTGCTAAATCATTTATGTATCAAAAGTGATTTACAAATCCAATGCAATCCCTATTAAAATAATATTGGTATTTTCCCCAGAACCTAAAAAAATAGTTCTAAAATTTGTATGTAAAAATAAAATAACCAGAGTAGCCAAGATAATACTGGGAGAAAAAAAATGCTGTTATCAACATGATAACTGATTTCAATTTAAAATGAAGGGTTATAAAACAGCATGGTACCAATATTAAAAACAGACTCGTAGAGCAATGGAAAAGAAGACTCAGAGACAAACCAATAGATACAGTCATCTGATCTTTGACAAAAGTGCCAAAACATACATTGAAGAAATGACAGTCTTTTTAAAAAATGCTACTAGGAAAATTGGACATATGGAAAAATTATCTTAGATCCATCTTTATAACCCTGTACAAAAGTCAAAGTCAATCAAATAAAAGTCAATCAACTCAAAGTCTATCAAATACCTGCTAATGAGACCAGAAATTATGCATTCCATAGAAAAAAATACAGAAGTAAAATTCCAACATATATGTCAGAATGGCTATCAACAATTTAAATAATAATAAATGCTGGTGAGAATCCTAGGGGACTGAAACTAATATAATATTGGTAACATTTTAAAATAAGTGCAATGTTTATGAAAGTCAATAAGTAAGTTCTTTAAAACACTAGGAATGGAGCCAGTGTATGATTAAGCTATACCACTCCTAATATGAAAGAATTAAAGTCAGCATACTTTAGCAACACATGCATATCTAATTCACAAATGCCAAGTTATGGAAACAACCTAGATATTGGCAACAGACCAAACAGAAAATGTGGTATACAATGTAATTTTATTCAGCCCTAAAAAAACGAAACCATATAATTCCCAGGAAAATAGATGGAGATGGAAAACATAATTTTAAGCAAAACAAGCCAGTCTTAGAACGCCAAGGATTCTATGCTTTCTCTTATATGTGGAAACTAGAGAGAAGAATGGAAAAATGGGGATCTCATTAAAATTTAATGTGAACTATAGGGTAGAGGAAAAACAATAAATGATAGGAAGCAAGGAAGGGAAAAGGGAGGAACTTTCACATAAAATTGACCAAATTATACTATTGCATGTATAAATATGTTGAGGGTCACAAAGAAGTCAAGATGGCACCTGGCAGTTTGCCAGGTGGAGTGGTCTGTGAAGTAACCCCAGCGAGCCATTAAGATGATGAGGATTCCTTAATGACTGACTGCTGTATCTCGATGATGTTAATTAAGTTAAACTGTGTGTAATTAGTTGGGTATATGTACCTCTGCTGTCTGGAAGAGAAGCGGCTCTTGCTACCTTGAGTGCCCACTCAGGTCCCCCTGAGTTTCCCTGCAATAAAGCAGTTCCCGCTTCAAACTTCAGCTTGCTTGTCACCTTCACTGTTATTGTGCTCGGCCGGACTGTGGCATAAATATGTCAAACAATGGATCCAACTGTTATTTACAATTTTAATGTGGTATTAAAATAACTTTAAAAGGCACAGAGTATAAATTATGTGATTAGATTATCTCAGACTTGGCATTATAGTAATAAAAATAAGTATACATGTGATATTCATTTTTTTGCTGTTTACAGTAAAATGTATTTCTGAAAAATGAAAGGCAAAATAGGATTCTGAGATACATTGTTATAAAAGTGCATGTTATAGGAAAAGCAAGGCTATTATAAGTATTTTACCAAGCCACAAAATAATTAATAAATGTACATACTGCTTTTCTAAAAATGAAAAGAGAGATGATGCTTTTGGTATATAACATGCAAGTCATTGCTAAGATAGAAGAAGTATTTTATTCAATTTTCCATAACAGATAGTATATGCATTAGGAATAGATAAAGTATGAATTTTAAAATTTGAACATCGTTCTGATATTTTTTGGCAAGTAAAAAACTTCTCTTGAATTCTAAATCAGGGGATATTTGTAAGGTGTGTTCTTTTATTAAAAACTATGTCACATTCTTTACATTTGTAGGGTTTAATCACTACTGTAATATTCTTGGCATTTTCAAATGTTAGGCTTTGATTAAAACTTTGCCACTTTTTGGCAATTTAAACTATTCTTCCAAGTATGAATTTTCTAGTAATAATTAAGTCATGATTTCACAATAAATGATATTTTACATTCTTTAGATTTGTAAAGATTCTCTCAAGTATGAATTCTCTCATGCTTGATAATCCTTGAATTGTACCTAAAAACTTTGCCACATTGTTTACAGTTGTAAAACCTTTCCAGTATGAATTCCCTGGTGTTGGGTAAGGCCTACTCTTCAAATAAAAGCCTTGAAATATTCTTTACATTTCTATGGGTTCTTTCCAGTATGAATTCTCTGGTATCTACTAAGTTGTGATCTTTGATTAAAATGTTTGCCACAGTATTTACATTTGTGTTTTTTCCTCCAGTATGAATTCTCTGTTGTATACTAAGGTATGATATTTCTTTAAAAGCTTGTCACATTCTTTACATTTGTATGGTTTATCTCCATTATGAATTCTTGTGCAGAAAAAGGCTTTGCCTAACACTAAAAGCTTTACTACATTCTTTATATTTGTATGGTTTCTCTCCAATGTGAGTTTTCTGGTGCACAAAAACTGTGTGCCTAACATTAAAAGCTATGCCACATTCTTTATATTTGTATGATTTCTTTCAAGTATGTATTCTCTGGTGTTGAATAAAATGTGATATTTGATTAAAACCTTTGCCATATTTTTTTATATTTGTATGTGTTCTCTCCAGTATGAATTCTCTGATGTTTACTAAGGCATGATCTGTGATTAAAAGCTTTGCCAAATTATTTACATTTGTATAACTACTCTTCAGTGTGAATTCGCTGATGTCAACAAAGATATTGTCTCTGAGTAAATATTTTTCCAAAATATTTATATTTGCATGGCTTTTCTCCAGTATTAATTCTCTGGTGAATTATGTAGTGTGAATTTGATTAAAATGTTTGCCAGATTCTTTACATATGTAAGGATTTTCTCCAGTGTTAGTTCTCTGTTGCACAACAGGGCTGTTCCAAACAGTGAATGCTTTGCCACATTCTTCGCATTAGTATGATTTCTCTCCAGTGTGAATTCTCTGGTACCCAATAGGGGTTGCCATAACATTAAAAGCTTTGCCACATTCTTTACATTTCTCTGGGTCTTTCCACTATGAATTCTTTGGTGCTACATAAGGTGTGAGCTTTGATTAAAAGATTTGCCACAGTATTTAAATTTGTATGGTTTCTCTCCAGTGTGGGTTCTCTGAGGCTAAATAAGGATTTGCCTAACATTAAAACTTTCCCACATTGTTTTACATTTGTATGGTTTCTCTCACTTAATGTCTATTACAACCTTCTGAGAACACCAGTTTGTTAAATGTGTACTTCATTTTGGTTATAACTTGCTTATTTTTTTTTTTACTAACTAATGTATACTTAGCAAAGGAGGAGGAAATCCTGGTGAGTATGGCAAGATACATACTCCTAAGTAGTATAACCCCATCTTAAGACACAGGCTTGTAAACACATACACATGTAAACATATGTAGTACTCCCTAAGGCTTCATGGTATTGAGAATTTGGCAGGGACTTTATAAACCTATCTTAGTCTAATCAATTATGACACACCTACCTCTGAGGAGGTTACTTTCTTTGAATCTTAAAGCCTGTGTATGACATCTACCTTGTAGTGTTCTTGTGGAGAATAAGAGAGAATATGTGTGTGAGTGTGTGTGTATGTATGTATGCATGAACACATACAAGTATATATATATATATATATATATATATATATATATATATATATATATATAAGCATGAATACATCATGAACAGTACATATTAATAATGCTGGCACATGTATTATAGTTAACCTATTATAGTTCTATCTGTCATATGAACTAAAGTTTTCTCAATGATGAGCAGTATCTACTAATAACACTGTTTCTGGGACACCCAGCCCAATATCTTGCACATTCTAGAGTATTCAGTAAGTATTTTTCTAATGATTGAAGCCAGCAATCACACACAACAGTATGGTCAAGATAACTATCTGCCAGAGATAATGACATAGGAGCAAAGAAAAGTTATGTTAACTCACCCTATATTATAGTAGTGGTTATAGGAGAGATTTCCTATACTGTTTGGCCTATGTGGAGTCCATAACTTTTATAAAATATTTAAAATCTTTCTGATGTATTTCAGAGTGCAGTCTAATTTGGAACCAGACAGGGCATTTACAATCACTCTTTCTACAATGTTTAAGAAATTAGGAGGAAATGGTAAACACTTTAGCCTTAACAGCAATGGAAACAAATATCTTCTGCAAAAATGATGGAGAATAGTTAGTTGTGCATTGGTTCCAAACTTTCTTAAGTGGACATAGTTAATTTCATTTTATCTTTTCATTCTCATGCATTCTCAGAAACTGAGTCGCTTTGAATTTTTCCTGGCACATATTAGATGCTCAATAAGTATTTGTTGAGTGAAGGAATGAATGAGTAGAGGATGGTTGCATCTTTTACCAAGATCTCCATGCTCTCAGCATTCCCGCGTACCAATGTCTGTGAGTGTTTTATATATGCTATGCATTTTATATATGTGTGTATGTATATGTGTTTAATCGCATGCCTTAAGTGTGTATGCACATGTGTGTGTTTATATACACATACATGTGTGCTTACCTAGGTATAGGTAAATATTTGCTGAAGTGTGTCACAGGCCACATTCTCTGGAAGCACAGTCTGTAAATGTCTGTGTATAGCTTGTTAATTGGGGATCTGCACTCATGAAAGGAAGAGAAAAGAATTTGTATTTGACAGTAGAAGAAGTGAAATTTCAACATAATCTTACAGAGCCTGTATAAGCCACTAGAGAGTTCTGGAACAAGTATCACTAGTAAGTATTATCTTATTCAGATGGAAATGGCTGGACCAAAGTGGCCAGGCCATCATCTTCCTGTCTCCCTCACCGCTGGATGTGGGCTGCCCAGAAAAAGCATGATGCTGGGGGAAAAGCTCTCTACAACTAGAGGCCGCCACCTTCACACATTAGTATTCTAGGCAACAAACCTCCTTGAAAGAGAAATCCAAAACTTCCTCTACATGACTACAATACCTGAGTAAAGGAAGCAGTTCTGTTGAATGCGCTCCGAGGCCACACTACTGTCTGTGCCAGTCTGGAAACAATACACCTAAGCAGATTTTGTCTGGACCCAGATAAGTCTTCAGTGAACCCTGGAAAATAAATTCCTAGTTCTAGTATGAGTAGGTATAATAAATTCAAAATGGCAACAATTTTTCAAATATGTCTCTCATCACAAACTGGAGTATGGCGCTGGGGTTGTAGCTCAGTGGAAGAATGCTCACCAACATTTGCGAGGCCCTGGGTTCGATCCTCAGCACCATATAAAAATAAATAATGGTAACGTGTCCAATGACAACTAAAAACTAAATATTAAAAAAAAAGAACTATAGGATGTATCCCTTTTAACTGAATACATTGGCCTTTGAGTGATTTGGTCTCTGGGCTATATAAGAAGAAGCACTGTGCTAACTCTAGGTATGACTTTAAGAGAACTTACTCTCTAGAAGCCTTGTGCTAACAAATATGTCCAACTGCACTCCTGGAGAGATGACACAGAGGAGCTCCAAGAGTTTGTGGAAACGGAGGAGGACCCATGTCACTCTCTTTTCCCTTTTCTGTAGCCTTAGTGCTGGGCACATAAAAGAGAGGACCAATCAGAATCCTGATGGCACTGAACTGGACCTTGAAAGAAATACTTTCTGTTATGATGGAAAAGTTGGAAAAATGTGTTCCAGGAGCAGCCTGTGGAGTGGATCTCTCCTATGCTTGGCTTTATAGACGAGAGAATGGGCAATAGAAAGAGGGTATCAGTGACGAACCATTGGTCTGCTACTCTCATCCTCTGCTGCATAGAAACATTTCTTTTAATAGTGGAGCAGGTACACCCTTGCATCCTTAGTACTATTTTCATAAGACAGTCTTATGATTGATAGTCCACAGGAAAAACACAGGATGGATGGCAAAGCTCTTCTTATCTCTCACACAAATGGTACGTACATTGAACTCCCTGGCTAGGAAGAACTCATGTATAGGAAGACAGAAACAATCAGTATCAACTAAAAGTAGTGAGTTTTGGATGGAAACCAAGGTATCTGCTGGTGGGTAGTTATGTATTTACCAAGATTTTTATCAATTCCTGAGAATAGCTACTAATATAAAAAAATCTAAACCATATTAAATCTGTTATGTTTTAAATCCCACATTCTATCCATATAAACTATAAGTTCATTAGTTATAGACTTGGTGCCTCAATGATAAACAATCCCACAACAAATTATAATCACACTTACATCAGTTACTAAGGAGAAATCAATGGGAACAAATCTTAAAGAAGGAATTTGTGAATATTTCTGTCAAAGATTGAGAAACTGCTAGATATGTATCTTCTGAGATGGTCTTAAAAACTGTCTCCAAGCACTGAATTGCAGCTTGCAACAAATTTTAATAGTGAAAGAAATTAGCAACTTAAAGAAAGAAATGATGTTAGCAATTCACTCTGCAGTAATCAGTATTTATAATCACACAATATAAGGAAAACTAATTGGTTCAGCTGCATACAGATTTCTGTTTATAGACCAACTTTTGAGGGGAAGAAAACTTGATTTATTATGCCTCCCTAAAACATAAATGTTATCTAGAATATAAATCAGAATATATGTAGTACATTAAAACATGTTGAAAGTTACCAGGAAAAAGAGCAAGTCATCAACAACTAGATATATAATTAACCATTTTTCTGTTAATGCCTTTAACAAAAATATTATCAGTTTTTAATGTACAAGAAATAGAAGTAGCAATCTGATTTAAAACTGTAAAGCAAATAGTCCCTGACACATTTAATGAATTAAATATTAACCCTAGTACATGTACATGAAGATAGGTCAGTTTTAAATATCCATTCCTATATGCTAATTTACCAAGTGCCTACTCTGTATAAGATGCTACTCTAAGGTGATGGGGACAATTAACAGAAAGAAACTTAACAGAAAAAAAATCACTGTCCACATGATGAATAGTTTATACTTAATAGAAGTAGGTAGATAAACACAATAAAGTAAAATGTATAGCGTATTGAATGGTGGAAGGTGCTTCATTTATTTTTTGTGTAGGACAAGAGAATTCATTGGAATACATTGAGTGTTAAAACATGGTGAGAGATGATGTTAGAAAAGCAAAAGAATTTTGTGCATTCATGATAAGGAAGCTAATTTGGCAGAAAACAAATGAGAAACAATAAGTGAACAATATATCACAGAATTCCAAATTATGTAGCTACTTTAAACAATGACTAAGTAACATGAGGAGTCATTGCAACATTGCAAGATTCCTAGTAGAGAAATGATCAAATCTGACATTTTTTTTGGATGGGGGATGTGTACCAGGGATTGAACTCAGGTGCTGAACCACATAGCTACCACTTTTTATTTTTTATTTGAAAGGGTTTCTATACTAGCTTGCTTTGGACCTCACTAATTTGCTGAGGCTGGCTTTGGACTTGTAATACTCTTGCCTCAGTCTGCTGAGCCCCTGGGATTAGAGGCATGTTTTAGTCAGTTTCTCATTACTGTAACTAAACAATCTGTCTAGAACAATTTTAGGGAATAAAAGGTTATTTAGTGGCTAACAGTTTCAGAGGTGTCAGTCCACAGATAGCAGGCTCCATTCCTTGGGATTCCAGTTAAGGCACAACATCACAGCAGAACAGTGTGGAAGAGTGAACCAGCTCACATGATAAGAAATCAGCAGAGAGAGAAGAAACTCCACTCTTCAGATACAAAATATAGACCCCACAGCCACGTCCTCAACAAACCACTTCCTCAACCCAAATCCCACCTACATCCAGCCACCACTCAGATAATCCCATCAAAGAGTAATTCACTGATTAGGTTAAGGCTATGACCCAATTCTGCAGCAACTACTGCCACTGAAGGCCCAAGCATCCAAGATACTTGGCTACAATACACATGCTGACTTTGTCCTTGAAATAAATACTGCCAAGAATACAAGCTATGTGAGAACCTTTCTAGATCAGTTCTTATTATTTTAAAAAAATGGTTATGTGGTTTCCAATTTTCCCCTGATATTTTGCCATATCATGTCAACTTAAAGTCTCAGAATCAAATATCCCTTTGAGTATATCCAATTTTTTATTAGTTCAAGACATTCATTGATCAGTTCTTTTATTAGATAGTGTAATTATTCTAGGGGCTTCTCATAGTTTACATTAATATTACATTACTATTATTCTCCTTCATTCTTTCTTGCAGTTTGTTTGGAATGTTTACAGTGATTCCTCACATGACATCTAAACAGTGTTAACCCATTGCATTTATTCACTACCACTACATATTTAGTAGTATATAGAGGTATTTATAACTTGGCTACTATGAATTTGCATGAAATAAGCTGACATATATGACATAAATAGAAACAACATATATTTTAAAATGTAAACATTTTATGCTCCAGGAAACATTTGTCAATATATGAAAGGAATATTAAATAATATACATCAAAACTATGATATAAATGCTATATTCACATCCATTTTAAGTAATTTTTTTAATAAAGCTTGTACAAATTATGGTTCTTACATCCATTACATATAGTCTCTGGGACTCTCTTACTTACCTATCCCCTCAGTCTTAGTGTCCCCATTCCAAGAAATAAATGATTATTTTTTTCTCTTTATTTTCTCTTTCATCATGATGAAAATGGTTGAATAATTCAGACACAATATATTATTATTGTTGTTGTTATTATATCTCTAATTAACGAACCAAAGTATGATTTCTTTTATTCTCTCCCCACTAACCCCTTCAAATTTCATTCACCTTCATCCACATTCCAAAGTATTTCATTTTTGTTTTGAAATCCTTTTGTTAACTTAATTAGGTTGGAGAATGATGTGTTAAAATCAGCCATATATAGGTTAAAATCCATGAAATATTAATTATGTGTTCCACGAATGATATTCATTATTATATAATTTATTAATTGATGAGACATATATGAAATAATTACCTAGTAGATAATACCATACTGTGGTAGGATTGTAGAAAGAAATACAACAAGTCCTTGCTTCAATAGTCTTTCTACCTAGTGGACACAACAGGGATGTGAGCAGGATATTGCCATATAGTCCATGTTATATAAGAGGTTGGTTCAGGAACTTAACATGTTTGTTGAGGTTTTTTTTTTTTTAGTGTTGACTACGAATGCTGAAATTTCTCCTTCACACATCTGACTAGCTTAATTCCTTTAACATTGTTTTCCCTCTAATTTCAAATTGGCTTATTTTCAAGTGAATTGTCCTGTTGCTGCCTGCTATTATATACTCTCTCACAAACTGTGTTAGTTAGCTTTCTGTCACGGTTACAAAATACCTGAGAAAAACAACTTAAGGAATGAAAGGTTTATACATTGTTTCTGGATCTGTGTTGAATAAGAGCATCATGGTGAAAGGTGGAGCAAAGCTGCTTACCTCATGGCAGCCAGAAAGAAAGGAAGGGAGGGTGGGGGGAGAAAGAGAGAATGAGCACATAAGAGAACACATAAGAAGGCGGGTCTTGATACAAAATGTATCGTTCAAAAGCCTTCCCCAGTGAATTACTTCCTCCAATAAGGCCGCACTTCCTAAAGGTTGTTCCACCTTCTTATAGGACCATAGGTTGGCAAACAAGCCTTTAGCACATGACCTTTGCACAAAATTTCATATCTAACTCTTAACAGGGCTAATCAAAACTATATCACTTTGTATCCTGTATGAGTGTCCTCCTTTTTACTCATGGCATTTTTCAGACTACTGCCTCCATCTCACAGTGTGGGGCAACCTCTAAATTCCCATATCCCTCACAAACCCAAGCATACTTTTATCTTAACATTTGTAACAAATTGTGAAAAATGAATACAGAAGCACTAACTCATTTACCCAAAGAAAAAACAAGTATTTAACAGTTGAAGGTAGTAAATAAAGCCTGATGCCCAGAAGTTTCTCCATCTAAAATGTAGAATTGCTATATCCAAATTGTACTCCTTTGTAGGAATGGGCAATGTGACACTAAACTCATGGTTGTCAGATATGTTGAGCAATTTATAGATAATACTGACCACAGGTCACATCTGGTTTCTTTACCTTGGTTTTCTTAACAGCTTAATCTCACTGAAGAAAAATTGTGCACATGAGTTTAGTTTCACTATTACTTTGATCCCTGGATTACAACATCAAGTTAGAGTTCTTTGGGGTAAACATCAATTTTGTTGGTGCTCTAAGGGAGTCATGGTTGGGTTTTGGTGGTGCTCAAGGAAAAGACAGTTGTTAATCACCCTAAGGAGTAAAAATCTACTGCTATAATAGAGCTTTCATATGTTTAGTACCTTGTTAACATATTGGCAATATGGAAGAACAGGCTTGCTCCAGAGAGCAATAGACCACTAACTTTTCCAATTACTTCACAGATGACTTAAGCCATAAATTAAAACACTTGGGTGAGGCAGAAAGAGAGTTTATTTTGAATTTGAAAAAAAAAGCAGAATGTAAAGAAAGATGTTTTGTATATGATGGAAAAAAAGTCAATGCCTGGGATCTACACTACTACATGACTCAGACAGAAGAACTCAAATACTCCAGAGACCAAGAGGCTCTCAAGGAGTACTTCCCCATCTAGGTGGTCAATGAAGCCTTGCTGAACATCTACCAGGAATTGTGGTGAACTTCCTTTGAGCAAGTGACAAATGTTCATGTTGGAATAAAATTGTTACACTTTACACTGTGAAGGGTAAAGCTAATGGAGAAGTGTTGTGACAGTTCTGCTTGGACCGCTATCCAAGTTTCTGAGGATCATATTGCTGGAAAGAACTTAAGGGATTGGATTCAGCTACTACACAGTTAAGACTTCTCCCTTCCACATTTCCCATGAGTGATTCTTAGTGGAGGTGTTAAAAATGCAGGCTCTGAAGCCAGAATGTCCTGGTTTCATCATTTCTGGGCAAGTAGCTTAATTTTTCTGTGCTTCAGTTTTCTTAACTATATTATATATCTGATAAAATGGAAATTCTTGTAGCATATGCTTTGCAGGTTTATTGCAAAAATCAAGTTGACTAGTTACCTCCAAAGCATTTAGAAGACTTCCCAGCATATAACAAGAGGTTTTACATATATTGGGGACTGCCATAATCTATTGTGTGAACCACATTTGTTGAATTTAAAATTAACTCAAGAGATGTTTATTATTTGGATAATCTGTTTGCCAGTGCTCTTAAATCTATGACCAATCCCTTCAGTATAGCTAGGAGGTGGCACAAAAATAGTAGGAATAGCAAAATATTTGTAGTCAATTAAACTTGAGTTTGAATGCTTGAATGACATAAACTTAATGACATTGTTTGCTTCTAGTAGAGAACTGATAATCCCTTTGCAGAGTTGATTGTCATTAAAGACAACATATGCAAATTACCCAGCCCAGCTCTGAATCACTGATTAGAATTTCTGTAACATGTGGCAAATGGACTCCATGATTTTTCATCTAAAACACAAAGGTTTTTGATCTCTTTCTCGCTAGTTGAATTTATAAAACAAAGCCAAAATGTCACAATTACTAATTCACTTTACTAAATAGACCAAAAGAAATTGTAGCATTCCTTTTGTTCACTAACATGTAACTTTGTAGTCCACTGACTGGAAGGGGCTGGGTCCATGAGCCATCCAGTTGACAAGCACAGGTGTCCTTTTGTGTCCAGATTATCCCACAGCTTTATGAATTAGGACTGAATAAAAAGGCAGGAAGTGAAGTGCAGTTGAACTTAAAAGCTCAATTATGCTGCTACTTAGAGCAATAAAGTGTTTGAAAAAAATAGCCACAATCACACTTAAGATTCTAGACTGCTGTTTAAATAGTAAATACTGCTACAGAGCTTAAGAAAGGCACATCATTTTTATTTTGTTTTCCCAAAGCAAACTAAATCTAGCTCCAGATCCTCATCCCCAGAGTTTTCAGTAAGTGCCATATCACTGTTTACAAATCCGCTTTTTAAAATGATATCTATACAAAGCTTGTAATTGAGGCAATAATTTTTCCATGTGCCTTTTCTGTAGTCTATATTGGAACATTTACAAGATCTGAAAATCTTTGTGCTCCAGGACCTAGATGTCTCCAGTTTGGTAACCACATGTGGGTGTTGAGCCCTCAATATGAGGTTGGTACAACCAAAGAACTGAATTGAAATATATATATATATATATATATATATATATATATATATATATATATATATATATTTGAATTATACTAATATATTATATATTATATATAATTGAACTATACTTATATATATTATATAACTGAATTATATATATATATATATATATATATATATATATATATATATATATATATATTGAATTATACTAATGTATTAGAATAATTCAGTTTTCAGCACCACATATTAAAAAAATAAATAAAAAGGTTCATCTACAATTATAAAAAAGATTCTTAAAAATCTGACTTCACTTATTTTTTTGAAGTTTTAAAAATGTAGTTAGCAGAAAATTAAAGTTATATACATTTATCTCATATTTCTATTTGACAGTACTATCCTAGAGTTTATGAGATGAAAACTTTATCTAACTTATTTCTTTCTGACTTAGGTCTAGGCTGATGTTAGATGATAGCCTGTGTACAACTAATAAGTTGCAAGTAATTTCTATGCATAACTAAAATACAAACCAAAAAGTTTCAATTGTATGGCTCTGTAGGGTATTATATGGTTTTGCAGCTAAATTTCTAGACATTATTAATCTTTTAATTTCCTAACAATTTAACTAAATTATCTGATGGTTGTACTAAGCAGAATTTTGTTATAAGTCAAGATTATGATTATTTATTCTCTTCCAGTTTTCTAGCTTATAATTGAAAGAATAATTAGTCCTACCCCAAGCCTGGTGGCTCACACCTGTAATCCCAGCAATTTGGAAGACTGAGGCAGGAGAATCACAAATTCGAGGCCATTCTCAGCAATTTAGCGAGGCTCTATCTCAAAACAAAATATAAAAAGTGCTGGGGATGTGGCTCAGTACAAAAAAAAATTAGTCCTACTGATCAAATTATACAATTAATGTAAACTGAAGTGTTACTCTGTGAACTATTTATGTGTGTATCTGGAAATAAGTTTCATTTAATTGTCTTGCCTTGCTTCCCTAAAATCACAGTTTCAGGAACTGAAAGTACTGATGATGAGTAAGAACTGTTTTCTTTTTACATTTTCTGCTCATGTGTTTATGTTAATAATGGCAAAGGAACTGTAATATTTTTTTAAATTCCATCCCTAAAGAAAACTTTGCAAAGGTCCTCATGCCAGTGCTAACCCCAGAATTGCCTTACTGTTGACAATGTGATATATTGTTCTCTCTACCACATTGTTTAAGGAAGAGTCTTGAATGTTTTATTTGTGATATTTTACGAGGAAAAAAAAAACTGAAGCCATTTCATAGATGTGTTAGTATTTCCAGGTATGCAGAACTCCACATTTGTAGCCTTCTGGAACACTTGCTTTGCTACCTTTCCCTCCCTTTTTTGTACAATCCTGGGGATTGAACCTAGGGACCCTCAATAACTAAGTTATATCCCCAGTTCTTTTAATTTTTACTGTGAAACAAGGTCTTGCCAAGTTGCTGAGGCTGGCCTTGCACTTGCAATTCTCCTGCCTCAGCCTCCTGATTTTGTATCTTGTATTAAAATCTAAATTCCATTTCATCACACAACAATTTTGGCATAGTTGCCAATTACAACATAAAGTAAGTTCAGGCTGTGTGTGTGTTTGTGTGTGTGTGTGTATGTGTGCACGCACACAAGCGCACATGTATGCAGACTGGGATTAAACCCAGGGGCACTCTACAACTGAACAAACCTTTTATTTTTTAATGTGAGACAGGGACTTCTTAAGTCACAAAGGGTGAACTCAAACTTGTAGTCCTCCTGCCTCAGTCTCCTGAGTAATGTCATGTGCTTCCTGACCAGCTAGGCATCTTTTGTAGGGGTGGGTACTGTTCTTATCATTTTTGTATTCACTTGTCTAGAGAAATATTTAAGTGAATATTTACTTCATGATACATTTCTAATTATTCCAGTAATTATCTGAAGCATGGACTAGGCTCAATAGCAAATACTCTCATTTATTTAGAGGAAATGTATAATTCAAAAAATATTTTGGAGATATATTTAACAACAAACATATGTCCTCAAAAGGGACTTGCATACATTAAGCTGCTTCCCTGGGCTCAGCTGGCACCTCATGTCCCCATGGAAGCATCTCACACTCGCCTACTAGCACTCGCTTAGAGCTGGTATAGGCCTCCTGGGCATGCATATTCATGGTCCATGGCTGTTACTCTATTTTGGGTCATGGATAAGTCCATGAAGTGGAAGATTGATGGGCAAATGAGTTGGGCCACTTCATGTCACTGTTCATGGCACTATTTATTGAAATTCCTGAGTGTGAAGAAGAGTTATAGCTCCATATTGCAGAACATGCATCACCTTCACAATGATCTATACCTGGACATTACTAATTGCTATCACTTTGCCATTTTCTACAGCAGACCAAAAAAGTACATCAAATAGATATTTTTCCTCATAGGCAATAAACTTGAACATGAGGACTTCTATGCAGATTTCAAAGTATTTAAATCAGAAATGGTTTACAGAAAATTTTGCAACAAAAATAAAAAATTCAACTTCATTACAAGAATAAGGAGGAAAATTATTCATTTTATTAGCTCTGATCAGAGAAAAGCTACTGCTGCTTTCTTTGCATATGGGATATGGTTCTATATTTGGGAGAAATCCAGGAAATGCACATAAAATATTAATCTATGGAAATACATTCCCTAATCCTTTCAGAGTTGCTGCCTATGGAAGTTTCAACTTTTATATTATTTTCTTGACTGTTCTCATATAATGAAGAAGGCAACACATTATGGCTTCTTAAATTTCAACACATTTGACATTGATAAATACAAACACTATGAAATAGCGAAAAATGGAGATTTAAAATGAAAAAGATCAGACCACCTTCTGCACAATTTATGCAAGATACACAACATTATTCTGATAGTAAGATTCAAAATGTTACTATAGGTATTTTCTGAGTAAAAGGATATATGTGGCTAAACTCTTTGATCACCACGTTTTTTTCCTTGTGGATGATAGCACCCCAATGGATGCCATTGTAAAATAACTTCTGGATATGTATGAAAATGTGAAAGGTGCCATTTCCATGCACTGTAAAGTCTGCCTTGATCTAATGTCCACTCAAATAGGCCACATCATAAAGCATTATGGGAGGAGAGCAGCTGAGACTATTTCCTGGGTCCAAATCTGTAGACCCAGCTCAGAGATCAGGCCTCAGCAGAAGGATTTGTTCATGAAACAAACCAGTGTCTGGCTGGATAGGGATCATATTCAGCAAAAGACAGGGAGGCAGAAGAATGGAGCACACTAAGCAGCATCAATCTTCACCAGACTTCTCTTAGGTGGTATTTCAACAAGCAGTGTGAAAAATCAAGACAATCAGAAACCTGAAAAAGGTAGTGATGGTGACATAATAAATGGAGTTCCACAAGGTGATAGAATTGGGGCCTTGAAAAGCTGAATACCATCAAAATCTAACATTATATTACCCATAGTAATTCTTCATTACACACTTCACAGTTTTAAACATTTGAATGTAACTTTATTAAAACAACCAAGTAATCTGCTTTGAGGAAAAGCAGTTTTAGCAGTCCCTCTTTAACAAGGACTAATATTTTTGCATGAAATAAAAAGTTGTGATCAGAACTGAAGAAAGAATCTGGGAATAGAAAACTCTGACAAGATTTAGAAAAATTTCTTTCAGAACTGCCGCAGTCTGGCTGGACAAGAATAACCGAGCTGACACAAAGCCTTGTAGGTTCAAACAGCAACTACTTTATTTCAACTCTCACTGGCACTGCACTCACGCTTTTCTGCCAATGCCACCCACGCAGCCCTTCCAGAAACCCCCCACATCAGAAATCCCGCCTCCGGTACTTCTCCAACCAATGGGAACTCCCCCAACCAATGGGAACTCCCCCGGGAATCCCCAGGAGAACTCCAAAGTAGCGGGTGCCCTAAGGCATCAAGAGCTGCCCCATTGCCCAACAGTAAAGGTCAAATATACAATACAATCAATTCAGCATCACAGCAATTATATATGGCTTAACTCAAATCATCATCTAAATTGTTCGCTGGCGTCACCTTTTAAACATTCCCTCAGGCAAATGCTAGTCGTCATTCTGACTGACCTGGCTCTCAACCCAGAACAAAACAAAATTTCAGATGCTTTAGTTGCTTTCCCCCTTAAGAATTTATCTGAACAAGAAAAGATCCACTAGAGTTTCAGTAACCCAGAGTCTGAGGTTTGAGCAGTGACAGGAAGGGCCTGATTCACTTTTGTCTGAGTTAAACCACAAAAACACTGTTATCAACTTACTTTCAGGTGAAAGTAGCACACATTTCACCATCCAGAGTGTTGCCCAGTCTGTGTGGTTCATTTTGTCCTTCTGCTGATAATCATTCACTGATAGCCCTCAGAAGTGTATCTAATGAGGGATTTTGATGTTCTTATTTTTTATTTACACTGTGACCCCAGCAGATGCTCCTGCCATGGATCTTTCCAAATGGGACACTACTCAATTCAACCATTCTGCCTTTTCTCTTTGAAATACTGTTGTGCATTTCACTATATGAAGTACTCAACTGATTGCCTTTCAAAAAAGCATGATTTACAAGAGATAACCTTTGACAATGACATTTAAACACTGTTTCATATAGTAACACCAAGTAGTACATTGGGCACTGTAAACTTGCCAGGGAACTATTATGAATACTTTAGAAAACTTAGAAGGCAGAACTGGTTTCTAAGTTGGAAGAGGATTGCTAATGCTTACTCAGGGTTGTTTTCCACTTAGTTTTTGTGCATACTAGTCTCAGTGGTATTCCCAGTGTTCTCATGGAGCCCTATTTTCTGCTTTGGGGGCTTGATGCAGACATGCAGGACACACAGACTATAAATTTTCTGGAAGCCTTGTGCCAAGGAACTTCCTTTTTGATATTACTTAGGGACCAAAGTATCAGAAGGCTATGCATTACTGGGTATCCCAGTCAGTAAAATTAAAATTTTGTTTTCTTCCATGTATGAACACACACACACACACACACACACACACACACACACTCACACACACTCACACATACACACTCACACATACACACTCACACATACACACTCACTGTTAGGCTTTGCCTCTGCAAAGAGCAATCCCACATTATGGTGGCTTTAAAAGGAAATAATATCAATAGTTTTCATGGTCTTCCTGTACCAATTTGGATTATTATTTCTGTGTAATCACACTGAGGACATTCCAGTGAAAGTCGTTAATTTTGAGCTACGGTTGTTGGCAGTGACAGCACTTAATTGTTGAGTGCCTTCTTCCTTAACCTTCCTTGGACAGAGCCAGGTGTGTAATGCACAATGGTCAGAGAAAGTGTTCATATGCTGCTAAAAAAACTGGTTTTTGTAATTAAAGAATAGTTTGCAACCACATTGGTTACTTCCCAAAGAAGTGAACACTATCCATCCATCGTAATCATGCTGTCCTCTCCTAGTCTGAATCCTGGACAGAGGTCCTTTTGGACGGCAACACCAGGCAATGCTTTTCTTCAAAGATAAGGTGAATATGTGAGGAAGACTGAATGCACACAGCTGCCTTTTTTCAAAGTTGTAGCAAGACAGGATAAATTGTCCTTGGATTGAAACATGACATTAATGGGAACTAAGGCACAAGTCAGATGGCCATATCTTTATGGGCAATTCTTTCTGCAGTAGACTCTGACTGGGCAGGATCTTGCCAGTTTCTTAAACCTGGAAACTAGATCAAGGAAAGCAGTGGATTCTTGTCCCTGAGGCAAAAAATGGCTAAGATCTGGGTGGAAGGAGAACCATTCCATGTGCTGTTTCATGCTGAGAAAATGCTAAACACTTGAGCTGTGCCCAGGACTTAACTGATGTGACTCAGGGTGAAACTTGTAAAGGCCAAGTCCTCCATAACTAATCTCAGTGGATGCCAATCCATATGCCCATCTGCAGCAGATGGTTATGTCCTGCATCAGAAAGAGTAGATGTTCTTTATACCTTGGCTCATGCCACATTCTGGTAACTCGTAGTGCACAGCCATCTGGGAACTTGGTCAAAACTTTTGGTAACCACAGTGCTTTTCTCTAAGTTGCTTTTTTGGGTTGGCTTCTCAACTTTCCAGCTAAAATCACTGTCATAATCACTGTATGTAAGTAGTTCACTAAATTAGTCAGAGGACACTTTGGATTTGTTGAAGGCACATTTCTTCAGATTCCCAGATGACTAGTGCTATTACATCAAAAGAATTTTATAGCAACAAGATTAAGCTTACTGGGGACATGTGTATGAACCAGAAAATTTCTGGGTCTGACACATGGAAAGTTTCTTCTGCAACAAATAAGTGCAAACTCCATCCAACAGGAAACCACAAAATACAAAAATCTTCAAAGATTGTAACTTGGAGTCCAGTTGGAGACCTTCCTTCTATAGAAAATGAAGGAGTACATTTCAGGTAGAGTGATTCTGCTAACTTATGTGCCTGAAATACCTTAAAATATACACCAAAACCACTTCCACTAGGATTAAAATTAGAAATGAATATTCATAGGTGCACTTCACTCAAATCATCAACGATCAGAAAGAGTCCCAGAGCTGAGTGTCTAAAATGTATGCTTCTCTAGCATAGAGAAACTCGTGTATAAAAGACACTAGAACACTGTTCTCAACAATAGAGAGGGTTGATGGTAAGCCATGCTTCATCCACAGGCACCCTTGCCTGTGCTGAGTGGTGGCTTTAATTTTCTGTAGAATTTTCCAGTTATAAGCTTGAGCCTTTCAACTCCCCCATTTGCCCCAAACTCACCTTGCTACTGCTTAATAAGGGTTGTTTTCCATTTAGCTTTTGTGCAGACTAGTCTCAGAAGCATTCCCAGTGTTCCCATGAAGTCCTATTGTCTACTTTGGGGGCTTGAAGCAGACATTCAGGCAACACAGACTATATATTTTCTGGAAGCCTTGCACCAAGAGGACCTTGAGTCTTTGCTTTTATTGAATTTCCATCCATGACAGATGAGCAGTGCACTCTTTTGGTGTTTTCTAGAAGAAACCACCTGCTTCTTTTCTTTTTCTTATTTTTATAGCATTTAAAAAGCAATGATTAGCAAACTTCCCCCCCCCCAAAAAAAAAAAAAACAATTAATGAATAGTTCTTGTCAACTAAAATGTTCTAGTGAAGCTCACTACTGCTCTTCCATTTCTTCTTAATTTGAATCAACAATATCTCTACGTGCAATTACTATGGGGTGTGTTTAAAACATGGGACAATTTGCCCACACTCTGAAAGAAATTACTTCCTTATCACATGGAAGAACTGTCATAGAAGAGTAATGCAGTATTATATTAATAATTTGCAGACTTTTATCTAATCTGCAATCATGAACAGATTATTAGTTTTAAAAAATAAATGGTTAATCAGTCTTTGATCATTATTTTGATTTTTTTTGTTGCTGTTGTTTAAATGTTTTTTTATCATACTTTTAAAGCTGACAGAACTGATTGAATGTTGATTATCTTGAAAGTATTTTGAAGATAGCTTTACAATGGCCTGTAAATTGTGCATATATATGTAGATTGATACATATTCTTGATTTGAAAATATGGTATATTATTACTGGTTTTATACAAAATACTGAATAGTAAAATTGTATAATTACATAATTAAAAGTATTACCCTCCAAAATGGGATAAGTTGAGGAGGCTTCTGAAAATGGCATAAGTTGAGGAGTCTTCTGAAATGTTATTCAAAAACATAACCTGATTTTATTTTAAATAATAATCATTAATTTGTTATATTCATTAAGAAATTTTTTTACCTTTTCTCTCTCCAAAAAATTTCCATTCCTTCTTAAAAAAAGTAAATTTTCATTCTTATAGTTTTTATACCCTCCCTTTTATTGGGTAGTGATAAATAATTTATTCCCTTCTCCACTGAATATTCTAGGGTTTGGTGAGAATACATTCTTGAAAGAAATGAAAATATCAAGTTATTCCACTTACTACACTGTGGTGAATATTCTCCACAAATATATAAAATTTTACCAAGCTGGAGAAAATAGCCATAAGCAGTATGAAACAATTTCTGATAAATTAGAAGAGTGAGGAGAAAAACATATCAAATTTTAGAACATTATTAAAATAGTCAGATAAAGATTTATTTTCAAAATTTTAAAATTCCTCAAGAAAAAAAATTGGATAGGACCAAGAAAAATAAATGAGCCATTTGTATAGATACTTCTATTTGGTTAAAAGTTAAATTCTTATCAGATGTTTTCCAGAAAGGAATTGGAGGCAAACACACATAATATCACCAAGACCCTGAAACTTGGCTCATCACCTATCAGCAAAATTCATTGTATTCTAACATTTTTGGAATAGTTAAAGAAATTTTCCTACAGTGAAAAATTTGCTAAAATGTAAAATTTGTTTAATGCAACTACAGACTTGTTATTCCCATCTCACTAGTGTTCTCTTTGATTCACGTGCTTACATTAACAAGAAAAAATGAAGTTTTAAAACTCATTTAAAACATTATATTCTGTCTGGGTATGGTGGTGCATACCTGTAATCCCAACAGCTTGGGAGGCTGAGACAGGAGGATCACAAATTCAAAGCCAGCCTCAGCACAAGCGAGGTGCTAAGAAACTCAGTGAGACCCTCTCTCTAAAAAAAATACAGAACCAATATATTCCATCTTACTCCATTTTTTTCCTAATTATTGAGAAACTGGATGTAGCATTTTAATATAACTCAGGATCTTTATGAAAATTACTAGATATTTTACTTGTGTTGTTTCACCCAGTACATTTGTGAAAACTGCAATTTAAGAATAAACATTGAGGGCTGGAGATGTGGCTCAAGCAGTAGCACGCTTAAGCATGAGGCCCGGGTTCTATCCTTAGCACCACATACAAATAAAGTTGTTATGTCCGCTGAAAAATAAAAAAATAAATATTAGAAAATTCTCTCTCTCTCTCTCTCTCTCTCTCTCTCTCTCTCTCTGTCTCTCTCTCTCTTTAAAAAAAAGAATAAACATTGATGTTCAATTTTCTAAAGCTATATTAAAACAAAGAGTATTGTGCCGATAGAAGTATGAGAATTTTCTCAGGGTTCATGGAGAGACTTACTAGGCAAGATATATTAGCTTTCTGATCTCCAAAAGACCCCAGGATTCATCAAAATTAATTTCAGTCAGCCACACTGGTTCATGTCTGCAATTGCAATAACTCTGGGGTGAGGCATGACTATTGCAATTTCAAAGCAATGTTCAGCAACTTATTGAGGCTCTGAGCAACTTAGAAAGACCGTGTATCCAAATAAAAAGTAAAAAATGGGCTAAATATGTGGTTCAGTGCCTAAGTGCCCCTGGGTTCAATGCCTGTTACCAAAAAAAAAATCAGTTTAAAACTACACTTAAGACACAACTGTCTTCATCATTTCATCATAATTAGTTTCTTAACAAATAAACCTAACAAGTGATAACTATTTTTTATTATCCCACAGGAAATACTTGGCAGGAATTCTTTGGGAAAGAAAGGTCCTTATAAATGTTGCAAGAAATCCTTTGATACAACATAGTTCCCCTCATAGAAGACAGGTAGAATTGTTTTATGTGTGACCAGAAAGCAATTGTTGAAGTGTCCCTTCCCACAATATACATTTTAGAAAGAAAAAAATTTAAATGGTTAAAAACACCCTGTTGAAACTTTCTTTCTGTTATATAGCACACTTAATGTTTTTCAAGCTTTAAATATGAATAGGAGAAATCTTTTTTTGTGTGTCCTGCATTTTATAAGAAATTCTTTTAATACCATAATGATCTTACTTTATGGAAGGTAAAAATGTAATCGAAGACATCAAACATATCTCTATTTCCTTCACTGAAGTGTATAAACAAAAAAATAGGGGATGACAGATTCACTCTGATGTAAGGCATAGTTCACTATGCCTTGCATCTGGCACTTGTAAGTGTTTCTGTTTTACTATTATTGTAATTTTCTCTGGATATCTTTTTTTATTGCCACCAAAATAAAACAAATAAATAAAAACAAAACCCCATAATACACTCCCACATACACACACAAAGACAAAAAAAATTACCAAAAATTCTAATAAATTTAGGAAAGAAGTTGGATCAGAATAAACCAAAAGGTTAATGAAAGGAGAAAACCATAAAATAAGCAGAAGACTGGGGGTAGGACGTGACAGGGTAAGATTGGGAAAGAGACATAAATGTGCACTTAAGACACCTAAATGTCAATACCTGCTTAAACTGGGCATCCAAATATGGGCTTTCTGTGCTTCTGAAAAAACCATGTATTGCTACTGGGTGAAGGAGCAGTGCCTAAAGTTCTCTGTAGAAATTACTTAGTCCTGATTGAGTGGTACAACAGCAGGCAGAAACAATACATGAAATAAGGGGCAGGGCTTGTTCCAGAAGAAGTTAATTTCCAAACAGAGGCTTTATTTCCACACTGGCTGCACCTGCAAGCAGCAGCATGGCAACCCAATCCACATTTTTAGTAGTTCTATAATTGTTCACTCTAGAACTCCCTCAGCTTCTCTGTACATTTTAACATTTACATGATAAAAGTTGGAAAAATATGTCTTTGAATTATCCAACAATTTTAACTATTATTCAAAGTTTAAATACTAAAAGGTCATACATTGTAAAAGAAATTCATATTCTTGAATATGGTGAAGACAGATACCTACAGAGAACAGAAACCACCAAGCACTGGCCCATGACTTCCCAAGTTTCTGAACTCTCTCACTTTCTGTACTTGCTTGCCTGGGGATCAACAGTTCAACAGAGTGAGGGCAGTCCACGGACAGTGCTTTAAGCTGTGTTTATACTGTTTTCTTTCCTAATGTCTGTGATATTATGAGATTAATATTTTTAAGAGGATAAAATTATATTTATAGTGTATGTTATATGTGTATGTCCAAGACCCTGTGTTAAATCTCTGTAATCAAAAATGTAAAATAAAAACAGAAGAGAGATGGGCATGGTGGCACACACCTGTCATACCAGCATCTAAGAGGCTGAGGCAGGAGGATCATGAGTTCAAGGCCAGCCTCAGGAAGTTATAGAGGCCCTAACCAATTCAGTGAGACCCTGTCCTGAATAAAATATTAAAAATGGCTGTGGATGAATTCTGAAACCTAGAAGTCACAAAGTTAATCTGCAGAAATGCTAAACTCAGGGGCTAAATGTTTGTAGACTATGTAACTCAGGAGGTGCCTGTGGACCCAAGGTAGATCTGATAGGGATCCATGCCAGGGCTCAGGACAGGGAGTAGGACACTGTGCTGCTTCCAAGGAGCTTTCAGTTAGTGCAGAGTGCTTCAGCCCTGGCACTATTGATATTCTGGGCTGTCCCAGCTGTAAGGCATGGCGTGTGCATTGCAGGAGGTTTAGCAGTGTCCCTGTTATCTACTCACTTGATGGTAGTAGCACATTTGCATAACTGTGACAAGCAAAACATTGCCATGTGTCTCCCCACAGACAAATCAACTCTATCATGAATGACTGGCATAAGACAAAATATTGATAATCACTATTAACAAGAACTATAATATGCCAAGTAGTGAGGAACTTTAAAATTCTCATGGAAAGATAACATCCATGGAAATTTCTATATCCTGACAGGCACAGTGGTTTACACCTGTATTCCCAGCAGTTTGGGAGTCTGAGGAAGGAGGATTGAAAGTTTGAAGCCAGCTTCATCAACTTAGTGAGACCCTAAGAAATTTAGCAATACCCTGTCTCTAAATAAAATATATAAAAGCTGGAGATGTGGATCAGTGGATAAAATGCGCCCTGGGTTCATTTCCTGGTACAAAAAAATAACTTGTGTTTCTTGCTGGTCACAGTGGCACATACCTATAATCTTAGCATCTTGAGAGGCAAAGGCAATAGGGTGACACATTTCAGGCCAGCCTCAACAACTTGGGAAGACCCTGTCTCAAAATAATAATAATAAGAAGAAGAAGAAGGAGAATCAGAATAGGCTGGGGATGCATCTCAGTGGTAGAGCACTTGCTTAGCATATGCAAGGCCCTGGGTTCCACCCTCAATACTGAAAAAAAAATTACATATCCTAGGTGATACTTATAATCAGAAGGAAAATGATAAGCGATATCTATACTGTTCCATGACTGTGAAACTGCTCCCAATTGTATTGGGATTCAAAGATGACCAAAATCTATCCAGCAGGATATTTTATTGAATGCTCACAATAGTCTTCCAAATATTTATTATAGTATGTACTGAGTGGAAAATAAACCAGAATACCCAGAAACATTATTCCTTTCAATATTAAGATGCTGAGGTTGATGCTTAATGTCTCCAAGGCTCACGTCACCATCACCACCACCCACATCCACCAAAATAATACTATCTATGCAGGGGACACACATATGTATCAACTACCTACTGTTCTAAGGTCATCAAATTATTTAATGCTCATAAATCCCTATGGTATCATTCCATTTTACAGAAGGATAAGAGAAATTGGAGATTTAGCCAAAGCTAAAGTGTTATAAATTGGTAGGTGAGGGATTTTTCACTGCATCACAAAAGTGGTTCCTCTTTCCAGCTGCACACACAGGGAGAGAGACATTCAATCCTCATTATTAATAGTTTCTATCTGTGCAAATTTTCCTACCCACCAGATTTAATTTGTAACCTCAAAAATCAATGCTCTTGACACTTTCATGGTCCTTTATGAATACACACAGAACCATGAAAACTTTTAGCCACCAAGTGTGCATGTACCCACCTAGATCATGCCCAACCTTCTTATTATTTCATGGTCACTATCAACATCAAGCAGCATTGATGGTGCAGGACTGAGTTATGCAAAACACATAAGACAGGCTACAATTGGGGGCATGCGAGATGACCATCAATAGATAAAGCTGCCTGGGCATCACTGATGTGAGGCTAAAATACTGACATGACAGTCACATTACTCAGAGTGAGAAAGATGTCAAACCCTTTCCAGCAGCTCTTTTTTTTTTTTTTTGGAGGGACCAGGGTAACCCAGGATTGAACTCAGGGGCACTTGACCACTGAGCCACATCCTCAGCACTATTTTGTATTTTTTTAGAGACAGGGTCTCACTGGGATGCTTGGCACCTCACTAAGTTTCTGAGGTTGGCTTTGAACTTGTGATCCTCCTGCTTCAGCCTCCTGAGATGCTGGGATGACAGGCATGCACCACTGTGCCTGGTCTACCCTGTACACTTCAGGGTAAGAAACTATCACAGGTGAATCTGTAGGCAGCTATGCACCCTTCAGAGGTGCAATAGCTCTACCCTTTGCTTCAGGCCACTATAATGGTCCACCATTAGGTAGAGATAAGCCCTGGACACCACTGCCCTTTTCTTCCTGACCATGTCCATCCTCCCTAGTGTATGCCAGATGGATAACACAACCCAGATTGATGTGGCAGAAATATCTACAATGATCCAACTGAGAGAACAAAATATCAACAAAGAATGTGTCCTACATTGCACCGTCCTGATAGTTCACAGTGAGAAGAAATGCCATTTCTTTGCCTAGAATGACCAAAGGGAAAATAATCTTCAAATTAAGACATTTTCATTTTAAAGGCACTGATCTACATTATTTGGTGACAAAAGGATCACTCCTATGAAGAAGAGGGCCCTAGGGGGTAGCTTGAAAAATAACTCAAAAGTGTACAGTTGGGGTGGAGTATGAGTGTCTGAGTGATGGAGGGGGCTGGGAATGTGCTAGGGGTGGTGGTGCATACCTGTAATTCCAGCAGCTCAGGGGGCTGAGGGAGGAAGATGTCAACTTTAAGGCTAGTATCAGCAATATAGTGAGGTTTTAGGCAACTCAGTGAGTCCCTATCTCAAAATAAAATACAAGAAAAAGGCTGGGATGTGGCTCAGTTGTTAAATACCATTGGGTTCAATCCCTGGTACAAGAATAAAATAAAATAAAATGGCTTGTATAGTGTAAACAATGTGATAAAGGCAAGTGTTTGGTTCCTCAGAATTCCACAGTGGCTGATTCCAGGGAGAAAACTAGCCATAAGGTAACACTTAAATATGCTTTTGGAGGCCCTTTCCTGTATGAAGAGAGTGATGTATGCTTGGCACAGTATGGGGAAAGAGGGATGCCTGTGGGAGAGAAGACACAGCCAGGAGGAGTGTGTGGCTTTCAAGGGGTAATTCTGGACACTCAAAGGGAGTAAAGAACCTATTTCCCCGACCTACAGCTGCACCTGCTTGCAAATGGGACAGAGCAAGAGGATTTAGTCAAGTTTAGCTCTGATTTAGACTGTGCTCTTGTGTGACTATTTCTAACTTAAGGAAACTTCAGATTAGCAATGTTGAAATTTTGCTGAGAGGTGACAGTATAGTTTTGAGTCCACAGCATGAACCCTGAAGCCAGGCTGTGTGGGTCCCCATGGAAATTCTGTCACTAACAACTCATGTAACCTTGGGCTAGCTTCTTGAACTCTATGAACTTCAGTTTTCCCCTTTCAAAAGAGGTTCTATGCCAGGCATGGTGACACACCAGTAATCCCAGCAACTCTGGAGGCTTAGGCAGGAAGACTGCAAGTTCAAACCAGCTCAGCAACTTAGCAAGGCCCTAAGCAACTTACTTATCAAGACCCTGTCTTTAAATAAAATATAAAAAAGAGCTGGGGATGTGGCTCTGGTTATAAAAAAAGAGCTGGGGATGTGGCTCTGTAGTTAAGTTCCCCAGGGTTCAATCCCTGGTACCAAAAAAAAAAGTTACAGTGATGTTTAAATGAACAAATATACCTAAACCACTTAGCACAGTACCCATCACACAAGGGTTATTAATTAGTTGTGTGAGTTTATAAGTTTGTACTGGCTGCAAAGATTCGTATGCTAACATGTCTACCCAATTCCAAACTGAGTGTTATCAGTCATTACAGCAATAATTTGTTATACATTTATCAGCATATGGCACATCAAGAATTTTAATATGTAACTAACACAGACTAGTTTATGTCAATTCTTTGCTTTTCTATAGATGACATAAACATTTAGAGGTTGTCCCCTAATCCTCAACCCACTAACCATTACTCATGCTCTTCAATCTAAAATAAAAGGATGGCCACAGGAAGTTAAAAACATTGTATTAAAATGCATTCAATACACTTAACCCACCAAATATCAAATCTCAGGCTAGCTTGCCTTAAACAAACTCCAGTGGTGTGAGACTGCTGCAGAGCAAAATCACTGATGCCATACCTCTTTTTGTTGCGAGGGGGTACTGGAGATTGAACTCAGGGGCGCTCAATCACTGAGGAACATCTCATCCCGATTTTGTATTTTATTTAGAGACAGAGTTGCGCTGAGTTGCTTAGAGCCTCGCCATATTGCTGAAGCTGAACTCGAACTTGTGATATTCCTGCTTCAGCCTCCCAAACTGCTGGGATTACAGGTGCAGGCCTGCACCCCTGTGCCCAGCACAGAGCTCAATTTATAACACAGTGTTGTAAGGCTCATGGAATTCACTGAATATTGAACTCAAAGTGAAAAAAAAAAAACAGAGTGGTTGCCAAGATCTGCTCTCACATCACTGTAAAGTTGAAATATTTTAAGTCAACCCATCATAAGGTGGGGGCCATCTCTATTTATGGAGTGCTATCAATCTGTCTAGCACAGACTCGCTCATTATGGGGTACAGAAATATCCTGAAGGTCCAAATAACAATCTCCCTAACCTATTTCACAAAGATAAAGCCATGAGGAAGAATCAAACTCACACCCACTCCCTGCCCATCAACCTCTGCTCATCTCTTAGCTTAAAGGAAGAGCAAGCAGGAATCTGTCACCAGCTAGCTGGGGAGCATTGCTTTCTCTGGAATCATGCTTAGTACCACCAAACTTTATCAGCTACTGTTTGTTTCCTCCCCCAGGAACCTCAGGTCTTTTCCCAGATAATGTGGATAAATACAGCCTGACCCTGAGGCTGTATCATCTGCTGCTCTACCTGTACTCCTACTATATACAAACCTAGCAAAACCATCATGGACCATAGGAGCGGCACACAGAACCCCATTCACGATCTGAGTGAGAATGTATCAGGACTCCAGAGTAAAAATGTATCAGGACTCCAGAATGTGTCAAATTGCTTTTTCTACCATTTTCTACACTAGGGGAATATTCATTTCACCCTTTTTAGCTGTGTCTTATGATGTAAGCTACTTGAAATTGTGCATGATACATTAATTACAATATCTAAGGATTATAGAGAATATATTCTTCTAAGCACTTTTTCTAACTCCTCTTTGCAACCCTGTGAAGTATGTTGGTAATACTCCACTTGACAGGAGGAAAATCTGAGCTTTAATACATTAATTTGTGGGCTGGCATTGTGGCTCAGTGGTAGAGTGCTTGCCTAGCACAAGTGAGGCACTGGGTTCAATCCTCAGCACCACATAAAAATACATAAACCAGATAATGATATTGAGTTCATCTCTAACTTAAAAACTGTTTAAAAAATGTCTCTAGTAAGACTCTAACTCACACAAATATGCACATCAAATGTCTCTGTGACTTAAAACTGCTTCCTAGCTGGGCATGCCTGTAATCCTAGCAGCTCAGGAGGCTGAGGCAGGAAGTTGGCAAGTTCAAAGCCAGCCTCAATAACTTAGCAAGGCCCTAAGCAAGTCAGGGAAAACCTGTCTCTAAATAAAATAAAAAAGGGACGGGGCTGGGATGTGGCTCAGTAGTTGAGTGCCACTGAGTTCAATCCCAGGTACAAAAAAAAAAAAAAAAGAAAAAGGAAAAAAAAAAGAAAAAAGCTGTTTTCCAACTCCCTTCCTCTTAGGTAGTGAAAAATTTCACATGTATTAGAGATAACTTTTTTCCCACTTGAAAAGTGGCTGCAGCATCCTTCAGAGCAAAAGTACTTCACCTCCCCAAAAATGTGCAGGCATAAACTAGATTCACTAGGAATCTGTGCCTCAATGAAACCTGAGGGGGAATGTGATCATACTTTCCAATTCACAAAATGTTTTTATGTCATCTCCACAGTCAAATGCAAAGAAAAAAACTGAGGGTTATCCACGCAACAGACTTTAATGTGAAAATCCCAGCTCCTATCCCTGCCCTCCCCCAATAAAAATTTATGGCAAGAACTTACATCAGAAACTGCAAGATTCTTGCTGAAACTGTATATGCTAACCATGGACAAACTGTGAAAAATGATGACATGTCTAACCATTTGCTTGAAAAGTCACCAATCTTGTTTGTGTTTACCAATGGCTAATCTGCAGGTTACATCAGTTGAGGTCACATTGACTTTATACACCCATGTGTAGAAGTGAAATTAAAAAGTTACATTTAGCTGGGTGCAGTGGTGCACCCCTGTAATCTCAGCAGCTCTGAAGGCTGAGGTAAGTGGATTGCAATTTCAAAGCCAGCCTCAGCAACTTAGTGAGATCCTGTCTCTAAATAAAATAGAAAAAGGAATGAGGATATAGCTCAGTGGTTAACTGCCCTTGGGTTCAATTTCAGGTATAAAACAAAACAGAAAAAAAAACTTGTTTAAATATGTGGATTGATAAAATAAAAACAACAATCATTCTTCATCTTTGAAGAGGGGAGAATCCTTGTAAAAATGCTAAGCGGAGTGTTTGTGAGGGGTGAATAAGAAGGGATTTTCTGGCTTATCAGACCACAGTACAATTCTTCTCAGAAATTCATTTTACCAATTAATTAAGAGATGCTCAGATAATGTGAAAACAATTTCCTAGAAATGGATATCAGAGAAAACAGGTTTGTAGCTGTAACTCCACTCCACTTCTTTGAGGCACAAACTTCTGGTACATTTTCTCCAGGACAAACACTACCTAGCATTCTAGCTTTTAACAAAATGATTCCAATTCTCTTTATGACTATGGAATTATAGAAGACAAGAATCAATAGATCTTAAGTAATATGCCAACAGGTCATGATCAAGTATAATAAGTTCCTGTCTTCTATTTCAGTCTCAATTTATATTAGGTTCTGAAAAGGTGTTTACAAATATTTGTTTCCAAGTCAAAGGGACATGACATAAGCCCCCCCCCCCCCCAAGCTCCATCTGTTGGTGGTAGACAGAGTCTTAGTTCTGCGGCAGGCTTTAAAGTTTCTTTCTTTATAGGATTCATGATATTCTGATTGATATATTTCATTTAGGGTACCCTCCCCTTGCACCCCTTCGTCTCTCCCTCTGACCCCTTTGTCTATGCTACAGTTATGGTATATACACTTTCAAATATACCACAACAAAACCCGCTATTCTATATAATTAGCATACACAAAAAATCCCCCCTTTACAGGGGATTGAACCCAGAGACACTTAACCACTGACCCACATCCCCAGCCCTTTTTCATATTTTATTTAGAAACAGGGTCTCACTGAGTTGCTTAGGGCCTTGCTTTTGCTGAGGCTGGCTTTGAACTTGCAATCCTCCTGCCTCAGCCTTTAGAGCCACTAGGATTACAGGTATGCACAACCATGCCTGACTCAGAACTATAGTTTTTAGGAGAGGGGTCAAGGTACTAGAGTGCATGTTACAAGAGCAGCCCCTTGTTCTTCTTTTCCTGACATACTTCAGTGTGCTCACATTTCTAGCAGCCCTTACTTCCAAGGCTTTATGAAATCAGCCAAGTTTTGACGAAGCTGTTACCTAAAGTCACCACCAAAAGGGAAAAGAAAAAAAATCCAGTGTGCTCTTTGCATTCCCAGGATTATCCCTTGCTCTGTTCCATGTGTTCTCTGGCTGAAAGACTGCCTACAGAGCAACCTGCTTTATAATTCAGAGACTGGGGAGGCTTCAAGTTGCAAGTCACATATTAACAAAGAGGATTCATCTCATCACTGCAGCCCAACAGATTGCACACAAACTTCATACTTACTGCAGATGCTATAAGTGTGCTCCCAATTTGCTTTTTTGCTATTGGTGCCTAATGGAGAGTAGAAATAATGCCACCAATATTCTAGGGTCACACTACCTAAGGATTCAAGCAGGCTGCTGGGTTCCATCTCCAATGATAAAAGGATTGGAAATAAGGAAGAGAGAAACATTCTGAGCCTGTGCTGTCTGATCTCTGCCACAAAACTTCAACTCTGCCATCAGCTGCAAACATGTATGGGCACTGGAGATCCAGTGAGATACTGTGATATTCATTTACTTGTGTGTGGGAAGGGTGGATGAAAAGCTACACATATTTGGAGTTTCAACAATAATTTTAAAAATGGCATGACATCCTTGGAAAAAGAACCCCTTGCCTCTAAACTTAAAGGACATGGGAAGACACTTGCTTAGAATAAATCAATTTGGATGGGTACAGCCACTCTGGAAAGCAATGTGGAGATTCCTCAGAAAGCTTGGAATGCAACCACCATTTCACCCAATTAAACTACATGGTATCTCATCAAATAGTGTGCCCCCAGGCCTTCCCAACCCCCATCAGGATCAGCAAGCTCTCTCTTCCCTTCTATGGCACTTACTGGATTATGCAATGATGAGGTAGTATGGGACTCCCGCTGAACATACCCATGTACTTGAGCTTAAACACAGGGACACTTTATGAGCTGCATTCCCAGTCCCTTTTCAAACTTTATTTACATACAAGTTCTTACTACATTGCAAGGGCTGGCCTTCAATTTGTAATACTTCTGCCTCAGCCTCCTGAGTGACTTGGAAGACAAGTGCCAGGGCTCCTTGCTGGTGGCTAGGGGCTTCTGTCCTCTACTGAAAGAAGCTTATGGAGGATGAGGATCAAGATTTCCCACAGGGTATCATCCTTCTCTGCATGTACATATGACATTACCATTCCTTGTCCACTAGATCTCCTGGGGACACCAGCTGAGAAGAAGATCGAGTGTACTGAGAAAGGGAAGAGCAACCAGGTGGATTCTCAGGCACTGCTGGCCTCCTGAGCCTCACAGGGCACTGTTCAATGGAGTACTGTCATATGAGGGCAGACCTCTCTTTAGCCTCGGCACTAGTGGCCCTCACCTAGGGGTCTCACTGACTGACTCCTTTATCCCCAAGATGGAGTGCTTCAAATTCATCTCCTTCCTGCAGCCTTACAACACCTCCCACCTTTATGTCTGTGGTACCTATGCCTTTCAGCCCAAGTGCACCTACACTGTGAGTGCTGCCCCACCCTGGCTGCCTGCCACCCTGGCCTCCAGTATGGGGTCCTGCCCTCATGCTCATCTGCCTGACTGGCTCCCTCTGCCTCTAGAACATGCTCACCTTCACTTTGGAGCATGAAGATTTTGATGATGGGAAGGGGAAGTGTCCATATGACCCAGCTAAGGGCCACACTGGCCTTCTTGTAGGTGAGTGACTGTGCGTGTTTTGGGTGAGCCCTTGGAACTTGACACACTCTGGGGTGTCTACACATTGTTTATGGTGTGACTGTCATTCCATTTCCCACAGATGGTGAGTTGTACTCAGCCACCCTCAATAACTTCTTGGGCACCCAGCCTGTCATCCTCCGGAACATGGGGCCCTATCACCACATTAAGGCGGAGTACGAGGCCTTATGGCTCAATAGTGAGCAGGGAGAAGGACTGGGGAAGCTCAGGGTGGGAAATCTTTGAGGTCCTTGTCACCTCATTACTGAAACTCCTTGCCTTGCCACAGAGGCCTACTTCATTGCCTCTGCCTATGTCTCTGAGAGTGTGGGGAGCATCACAGGGGATGACGACAAGGTATACTTCTTCAGTGAGAGGGTGGTGGAATACGGCTGCTCTACCAAGCAGCTGGTGGCCTGAGTTGCCCGTGTCTGCAAGGTATTGAGCCTCCATCATGAGCCCTGGGAACCCTGTGGGCTGGGCAGTGGCTGACCCACTGCATCCCCTTGATATCTGCTAGGGTGACATAACGAGTGCAAGCAAACTGCAGAAGAAGTGCAGTTTACACTCTCTCATTGCAACAGGGGTAATGTGGACCTTTCTGCAGTCTGTGAGTACCAGCTGGAAGAGATCCAGTGGGTGTTCCAAGGTCTCTACAAGGAGTACTTTGAGGAAGTGCAGAAGTGGGTTCACTACACTGACCCAGTACCCAGCCCCCAGCCTGGCTCAGTGAGTCCTTTGGGCAGGAAGTGCTCCCTGTCAGTTCCAATGGCCTCCCACCAGCTGATAGCTCCCCTGCCCATACCCTTACCCCACCAGTGCATCAACAAATGGCACCATCACCATGGTCACATCAGTTCTCTGGAGCTGGCTGACAGAACCCTCATCTTCAACAAGAAGCACCCACTGATGGACGAGCAGGTGGAGCATTCATGGGGCCAGCCCCTGCTCATGAAGAACACCAACTGCACCCACCTGGTGGCTGACCAGTTTACAGGATTTGACGAAGCCACCTATACAGTGCTGTTCATTGGTACAGGTAGGTAAGCTCTTGGGTGTGTCGGGCTGGGACACACCCTCATTCCCTGTCATTGACACCCGCTTCTCCAGACTTCTCCAGGAGATGGATGGCTGCTCAAGACTGTGATCCTGAGGCCTTGGGTTCACCTGATCGAGGAACTGCAAGTGTTTGATAAGGAAACTGTGGAAAGCCTTGTGCTGTCACCAAGCAAGTTAGCTAATTAGACTTCATGCACTGCCATTGCACCCACTCAACCATCCTCAAATCAGGCTGGCATGGTTGGCCAGTTCAGCACACGTAAGTTAGCTCAGGGCAAGCCTGGGAAGTCAGGGTGTCTGCTGACAGGATTGGCACTCCACAGGAGCATTATGTATACCCTGATCCCTGCAGGGCTGCATTCCCAGAATTAGTCCTGGAGAAAACTCATGTTCTCTTTAGACACCTCCATGTGGGGCCAGGACTCTGCTTACAGCCTCCTCTCTGATCCTCTCCATGCTCGCCAGACCTCCCCAGCTTTGACATGTTTATGTTGCCCTCCCAGGGTTGGTTTCTGCCTAGTCCCCAGTGGTGCTCTGGGCCTGACACTCTGATTCCCCACCATGTCCCCTGAAGTGTTGTCTTTTTCCTTAAACCTCATGCACATTTGCAGCATCCTCTGAATGATGATTTATTTGCCTTTTGCAGCCATTATCTCTTAAAATTGTTTCCCAGCGCATGCTGTAATGGCAGAAAGAATATGGGGTTGTGTAAACACTCAGATTGACAGTTACCATTCAAATAGAGAACACCTAATGCTATGCTGGTGCTATTGTGAGAGCCAAGGGCACTGGAGGAAAATGTTTCATGCCTTCTGTGTGCATAGCCTCCCTGTTTTCTTGAGACCTTGCACCTTCCTTTGCAGTGCTGTCTTCTGCCTCTTCCTCATGTGGACACCTCTCCTGCTTGTGCTCCTTGGGGTCTGAGCAGCCCTAGGATGCATGTGGTCCTACCAACCCTCTCACTCCTCTTCTCCCACAGAAGCTGCTTTTTGCTGGCTCCTGCTCTCAGCTGGTCCAGCTGCCCCTGGAAGACTCTGTGAAGTACCACATCTGTGTAGACTGTGTCCTTGCACGGGACTCCTACTGTGCCTAGAGCATCAACACTAGTCACTGTTTGTCTGTGGCCAGCCACTTTGTGTGAGCCGAGTTCTGCAAGGGCTGGGAACAGGAAGGTGTGTGGATATGGAGGTTGGAGCCAAGCTTCTGATACCCCTTTACTCTGCCATATCTCTGCTGGTTCAGAACATGGGGATCTCAGACACCATAGGCTTTTGTGACTTTCATGGCACTAAGAGAGGTGAGCTTTCTTGTGGTCCCTTCCCCTCCAGATGGGCTGTGGTCCGCAGGTGGATTTTCCACAACACACCTCCCTGGCCCTTGGTCTTTTGCACTGATTCTGCTACCTTCCCTCTCTGTTGCTACAGTCAGGTAAATGCTGAAAAACATCACAATGGTAGTGGGCACAGACTTGGTACTGCCCTGTTGCCTCTCCTCCAAGTTGGCCTATGCCAGCTGTATCTTTGAGGGCCAGGACCTACCTGCAGACCCGCCAGTCTCCATCCACTATGATGCCTGTCTCCAAGCCCTGGTGGTGATGGCTGCCCAATATCACCATGCTGGGGCCTACAACTGCTTTTCAGAGGAGCAGGGGACATGGATGTCTGTTGAGGGGTACCTTGTGGCCGTGATAGTGGGCCCCTCAGTGACCTGGAGGTTCAGGCCCCCATGGAATACCTATGGCTTATGTGGCTGGCTGTGCTTGCCCTGGAGGCTCTGTGCCTGGTGTTACTGGTTCTTCTGGTTTGGTCGCAGTGCCAGCAGCTTCAGGAAAATCTGGAAAATGATATAATTGCATCAGAGAGGACCCTGGTGTACCCCCTGGAGCTGCTCAAAAAACACATCAGTCCCCTTTCCAGCCCAGAAACAGATGAGTAATTTTGAGATCCTGTTAGATTCTAATAATTGTATGGTCCCCTCAAAAATGTGCCTGGACACACTGGGGCCAGCTTGGAGGTGGGTCCCTATCTGCACCTCCTGGCATCCCAGGCCAGCCCCTGCCTTCTTGAACACCTCTTTCTAGGGCCCCCAAGAGAGGGCCTAAGGGTCTGTGATATTGTTTATAGACACTTTTGGTTGTTAAAAGGGCTGATGTTGTCTACGTCCTTTCATGCCCAGGTGAGCTCCCACCCTAAGGACTGTTCTGGCTCAGAAGTTCAGTTGTGCTGATGTTGAGAAAGAAAACTTGCCCTGTCCAAAGCAGCGCCCTTCCCTTCCATGTTGCTCTGGCACACCTGTCACCTTGCACTCCTCAGAACACTGTTGTCACCTGACTCCATTTTGTTTCTTTGCTTATTTATTTTTTAATTCCACACTGATAGAGATCTTTTTAAATTGTATTGTGTGAATTATTTCTCCTTCAAATCATACCTTTTCTCTGGGGTCATTTTGCTTTATTCAGATGTATTATTTTTTGTACTGGGGACTGAATCCAAGGTTGCCACATCCCAAGCCCTTTTTAATATTTTACTTACAGACAGCATCTCCCTAAATTCCTTAAGGCCTCACTAAGTTGCTGAGACTGTCCTTGAACTTGCAATCCTCTGCTATCAGCCTCCAGAGCTGCTTGGATTACTGGTGTGCGCCAAAATGTGTGGTTTCATTGTTTAATAACAGCTTAATAGTTTTTTTTCAGGGAGCAAGCTGTCCTTTCCTGCCCCTACAATAGTTATAGTTTAACTAGACATAAATCTCTAGGATGACAGGTTGTTGTTGTCGTTGTTGTTCAGTCCTTTGGAAATCTTTTTTATCTGCTTGTGTCTGCAGAAGTTGTTAAATATTCTGTTAATCTGATTATTGGTCTTTGATGTATAATGTTCTTTTGGGTTTCTTTTTGTTTCTATTTTAATTATTGTTATTTTATTTTTGGTTTTTGGTACTGGGGATTGAACCCAGGGACACCCTAACCCCAAGCTACATTTCCAGAATTTTTATTTTTTATATGGAGTCAGGTTTTTACTAGATTGGTTAGGGCCTTACTAAGCTGCTGAAGCAGGCTTTAATCTCCAGATCTTCCTGCCTCACTCTGAGTCATTGGGATTATAGGCATTAGCCACCACACTCAACTTAGATTATAACTTTTTAATATTGGTATATTGCAAATATACATAATCATAGGATTCATTATGCCACATCTGTGCATGCCCATAATTTGGTCAATCTTGTGTATAATATTCTTAACTTGGGATTTTTCTCCCTGGATTTAATGTAGATTTCAGTCCTATAACTCAAAGTTGAAAAATTGGGGTGTCTGATTTTTTGAGGGAGTTTCTGCTGCTTTTATTGTCTTTGCACATCTATTCAAATGGTCCCTTTTCTCACTTTTATGTTTTGTTCATTTGTTACCTCATCAGAGAGGCCATCCCTTCCCACTGCATTATAGCCCTTCAATGACTTCAGAGCACCTAGCACCACCATAATATATACATACACACACACAGTTTATGCACACAGATATATTTCAGACTAAGCATATATTTATGTATAAGATACACATATATGCATTATTCTTTCCTTTCCATAAGCTCCATGTAAGCTCCATATTGTATCATGCTGGCCTATAATCTCAGTGACTCCAGAGTCTCAGGTAGGAAGATTGCATGCTCCAGGCCAACTTGGACAACTTAGTGAGGCCCTGTCTCACAAAACAAAAAGGGGCTGAGGTGTAGTTCAGTAAAAGCACACCCCTGAGTTCATTACATTAAACAAGTTTCTTTAAATTTTCAAATTATTATTTGCCCAAATCTACGAGTTGGAGGTAAATATTGATATTTGGTATTTTATACTCATTTGGGAAGATAATTCTTGACTCTTATTTTATAAGTCAGAAGAAAGAAACAAAGCTTAGCTTTTCAAAAATTTGTTACCCTGACAAAAATAAAATTCTAAACTTGCAGTTGTTTCCATGTCCTGAATAATATAAAAGAATTGATTTTACAAGCACTACAATAAACCTGAAATTCCTTGAAGCACCAGTTTAACAAATGTATCCCCACAATAATTCTGAAAATATTAATTTAATTAAGGCAAATAATTGTGTATTGTCAAATGGAAATATTGGAGCTCTGTTTATTTATTGTTTTATATTCCAAGGGGCTTCCCAGAAACGCACCAATTTGAAATCTTGTTAATTTAGGCATTATTTAATGAGATTAGCTATCATTATTTTGGGATACTAAGTATAGTGAAAATAATAGCTGAAGAATATAACTATGCTAAGTAATCATTAACTTGGTTTATTTATCCTAACAACAATGCAATTTTATAAAGAAAGAGAAGAATTTTTTAAAAAATGTTTGTCTGTTTGTTTTCCACAAATACATCACCATGTATCTGTGGAACACAATGCTGGTAAGTGTTCAAAACATTTATTGAATGATTGATTGATGGATATAAAACCAATCTAATCATATGGAGGACCTATTTCCTCAACATTATTGTCAATTTCCTCCAGGTTCCATTGGGAACATAGGTGCTGCTAGTTATTCCTAAAGAAATTGAGATAGAGAACTGGTTAGAAGAGGATATACATATCTTCTGAATTTACTGCAAAATAGTTTCACTGATTTACAATGGCTATATAGTTGATGAATAAAGGTATGGAAAGATATGTTACTTGCTGTGAATGAATAACTCAAGGTGCCTTTCTTTGTTTGGGGCCAACCTCCAGATAAGACATTTACTTTCCTCAACTAAAAGTACCATGAGTTTTTTTCCAAAAATATAATTTCTGAAGTGAATAACTTAAAATTTATCACAGTTCATATTTAACTCAAATATATATACAATAAGGAGTTTGGTCAAGGTCAATTTGGACAACCAAGGAAAGAAGTATCACCATTGGCAAAATGTGTACATAAACTTTTATCCAAACCCATTAGAGTTGTCAGCAACACTGTACTTTTTTGTTATCACTTTTGATATATTTATTCCACCTTATGCCCAAAATATGGCTTTACTTATATATGAGGAAAAAGCTATGTCTTTGGATGCTATCTGGGTTAGTGAAAGTTGAATGTTCCCTCTGATAAAATTACTTAAGCCTGAACATTGGTTCATTCACAGTAGGCTATAACCATGGGCCAATAACATCAAGAGAGTCTCCTTATCACATGTTTCTATGCTTTTGGTTACTCATCAGCATCTAATAGGATATCATTACAGGCACAGAAGTCCTGTTAGTTTGAACATATTTTGATCACTATACCTGAAAAAAAGATATTATCACTTGTTTCTTTTACATCACAGGACATAATTTTTGTTCCAAGCTACCTAAACATGTCCACATTTGCTTATGGTTTCCTTGTTCCTGAAATGTGTGATTCTAGAATTTAGCTGTGCCTAGTATTGGGACACACTACCAATGGAAAGAAAACATAGCAAAGCCCACTCAATGAAATAAATCAAGGTGCCTTTCTTTGTTTGGGGCTAAGCTCCAGATAAGACATTTACTTTCCTTAACTAAAAGTACAATGAGGTTTTTTTTTCCAAAAATATAATTTATGAAATGAATAACTTAAAATTTATCAGAGTTCATATTTATCTCAAATATATATACAAATTTACTTCAGTCCAATCAGTATGAAACAACTAAAACTTCCACTAATTATGTGCAGATAAAATAGCCAACTAGTTGATATTTTTAATCAATGAACTCCTTGGGGATAGTTACCTATTCTTTGTAAATTTTTATTTAAAAAAATATTATTTCAAATAATAATTTCAACATAATAATTTACCAAAAAAGTACATACAGATCCAAAATCACTTATACTAAATAACATTGGAAACAAGATATACTCCATAACTTTGTGTCAAAACACAAGTGATACCAAATTGACCTGAAGCAATTTACAGTTCTTATATAACCCATTTTCAACCCCCAGCCCTGTGTTGCAGCTCTGCCTGCAGGAGTATGTCTTCCACACCACACTGGGAAGGAGCTAGTACTGACAGTTAGGGCACCATCATATTTGCAGAATGCTTTATACCTGATCTGCCTCCACCCATGTGTTTCATGCCTTTTCCCTTTCCCCACAGAAACTGCAGGTCAAGGATGAGTATAGAGCCACTTTCAGTGAGATTAGTAAGTCAGGGTACTGGCTGCTGTCAGAGACGGAACTGCAGGTGTTACTCATCATTACCAAGTGCTTTGAGGACATGAAGGTGGCTGCTTAAACTGTGGATACCAAGAATGTGGGTGCCTGAGTAGGCCAATGAGTGGGCACTGTGGGGATCTCCCAAATTAGGTACTGACTGCCCACCCACTGTTCTTTCCTCCAAGACACCCAGATTCTCATAGAGCTGCACAAGTCAGGTTATGCCCGCCCTGGTAAAGTGGAATTTGAGGACTTCAGCCAGCCTGTGATCTGTGCACACTCAGAAAATGGCCTGGACACCCGCTAAGAGGGAGAGCCTAAGTTCCAGGGCCTGGCCATAGTTGTGCCAAGCACTGGCATTTTGGCAAGAAGAGCAAGGTGGGGGCCCAGAATCTTGTAGGAGAAGACAGTGACTGGGGAAAGTTGAGGCCCTAATGAGTTGAGCCCAGCTCCTGTGGCATCTGTCTGCTGATGCTCCGGGTGCTGGGAGAAGATCTGCTGGTGGAATTCATGCTGGACTGACAGTTTGTGTTCCTGTCTTTTAGGAGTGCCTCTAACCACAGATCTCTATCCAGCTGATGGATCCTTATGCCCTATAGTTTTGGTATTTTTTTTTTTGTTTGTGTGTTTTCAGCATCAGACGTAAACCCCAACACCACCGATTTATATCTTGGACAGCTCCTGACTTCCTAGTATGCCCTAGACACCTCCCACTAACACCAGCCATCCTGGACTTCAGCCCTCTCCTCCTAAGCTGTAACCCCTGATATTTCCTGCCTTCCACAGCCCTCTAAGACTGGCATGCCACTTTGGCCTGTGTCTGAAGCCTTTCTTCATGAAAATGCCTCCTGTACCTCCTTCTAAACTGAGTCCAGAAAGCCCAGTGGACTATAGCATCCCTTTTCCAGCCCCTAAACCTAATAGTCAAAGGTGTAGGAGATGGGGTAGGGAGAGGTGTGACCTTTTTCTCTGAGTCTAATGACCTCCCTGTTACCTCTCAGATTTTGTGTTGCCCTTACACATATTTTCTGTGTGATTATGCATCTTGAGTTGGGATTTTGTTACTATTTTTTATTTCTTTTTTGCTTTTGCTTCTCTGCATCCATACTTATGTTCATCCTTCTGTCCATCTTCATTTTCTGCCCTCACCTCCTCTTTGCCTGTCCCCTCCTGGACCCAGCTGGTAGTCACGCCCCCCCCAATCTTCTTCCCCCTAGAGGGTGTCATGTCCTTGGCCTTGCCTAATGGGTTCCCTTACCAGCTATGTCTATGATACCTTGGTCTTATTGAGTGAGATCAGTAAGTCAGTCAATCTGTGGCTACCATCCTTCCAGTTCCTTCCAGGAGGCCATGGGGTAAGTAAGGACTGTGGGAGGAGGGGTGTCACTGGCCCTCCATTCAGTAAGGTGGTGGACTCTAGGCTTGCTTCCCACTCCTTCTTCACTCTGTCCATGACCTTGCTCCCAAGATATTTGGAAGGGGAGGAAGGTGGACTTGAATCCTCAGGAGTGTGCAGTGTCTGGAAGCTTCAGCTTCAGAATCCCAGACTCAACCCTCTCCTCCCTTTGCAGACCGTGGCTTCAGAAGATTTTAGCCACTTGCCCCCAGAGCAGCAAAGAAAGTGGATCCAGTATCTGCTAGAAGAACACAACAAGTAGCTGCAGAAGGAGGTGAATCAGAGGTAGGGCCTGGCAGAGGGGCCAGGCAGGGGACTGAAGAGTGACATTGGGTTATATTTAAAAGAATGGTATTTGCAGCAGTAGAGTGCTTGCCTAGCACAGACAAAAAGTAACCATAAAATATTTACACTCAAATGCACCAAAAAATGTCACAGAGACACCAGCCGGGAGGTTTTATAGGTGATTCTTCATGCGCCTGGAGGAAACTCTTGCTTTCACTCCCATGCAAGGATTTCTAGCAAACAGAGTGAAAGCTGCCAGCTTATTTAGAAGGCTGGGAAACCTGGGTTCCCTAATCAGTGAGCAAGAATTAAAGTCAATAAAATTATGGGCTAATTTTACCTCACTTCTGGTTTTAAATACAAAATCCTGGCAAGAAAATTTAATGATGTACTACAAAACAATACATGGCATGGTGGTGTTAGGTGGGTGCAGGTATCTAATGCCACAGAACTGTATGCTTCATAGTAATCACAAGAGGAAATTTTGTGTTATGTCTCCTTCACTAGAATAGAAAAAATGTTATTTTTTAAAGAAAAAAATACATAATCATTTGGGCATTATCCCAACAATGCAAACATGGTTCAATATCAAGAAGCCTTACAGTGTAATCCATCATATTATAGAGCTAAAAGGAAATAAAAGCATATGGCTAACCATTTGATAATTCAAACATTTAAATATTAAAACTAAAAATCTGCCAGATTAAAAAGAAAATCTTTACTCACTTTCTCCCAAGCAGCAAATTCCTCTTCCAAGTCCTGCGCAAAATAGGAATGATGTTCGCCACTTGCCAGGAGGTGGTCAAGTTCTAGTTTGCTGTCTGCGAGTTACCTCTTGGACAGACGGGGGTGAAGTTGCATCCTCCAATGGATGGTTTCTGGGTTTCTATGATGGAGCAGCAGGTACAGGGTATGTGCCTAGAGTCAAGGCAGCTTGCTCATGAATTCCAGCTTCTGGAGGTAATGGGCAGCTTGATATAACATTTATTGTCTCAGTTTCTTCACCTGTGACATGGGTCAGGTAATAACTGAAAGGAAGCTGAGCTGAGGTCTGTCATATTCCACTAGTGTTCCACAGCTCCCACCACCCAGATGAATACAGGAGATGTGAATGGGAGACTAATGACAGGAATCACAGCTAGAATCATGGACATCCACTGTACTCCAGGCTCTATTCTACTCACTTCACATGGGCTTCCTGGATATCTTAGTTTTTTTCTAAGAAATGATAAGCACAGATAGGATTCTGACTCTCTTACTATGTTTCCTTTTTTTCCTGTCCATTTCCAGTGCTGGCAATGAAACCTAGTGCCTTGCACTTGCCAGTGGAGTGCTCTGACATTGAGCTACTTCTTAGCCCCCTAGAGCAATATATGTGTGTATATATATATATATATATATATATATATATATATATATATATATATATATATATATATATATAATTGCTAGGACTTGCTGTGTACAAGTACTTTACCAGTCCTCACAAGAGCCCACATGGCACACACATGCATTTATTCCCATTTTCAAGATTAAGGTCTGCAGATAGTGCTCTATAGCCTAAGCTCACACCACCAGGAAATGCCAACCCAAGATGCCAACCCAAGCGTGAGCCCTACAAGAATTGGAGCTCTTTTTTGTGGTTTTGGCCACATTACCCAAGCTGGCCTCTAACTCTTGGGCTCAAGCAATCCTAATACTTCGGCCTCTCCAGTAACTAACACCACAATTGCAGGCCACCATGTCTGCCCCCACATTTGAGTTCTAATCAGCGTGTGGCCTTGCTCTTTACTGCCAGCCCCTGTTCACCCACTACTCTTTTTTTCTCCATCTTGCCCCAGGGAATATCTGAAGAAAATGAAGTGCGTGTATGAGAAGACACCCCAGATGGGTGACCCTGCCAGTTTGGAGCCCCAGATCACAGAAACACTAAGCAACATCAAATGACTGAAATTGGAGTACAGAAGTACAAAGTAAGGGGAATGCCCTGGGGAGGGGTAGAGTCATCACCAGCCTGGCTAAGTTACTTCTGGGTGGGGTACAAGGATCCCGTTGTTTCTCATCAACATCTTGGGTGTGCATGGATGATCTCAGGAAGAATCCAGGTGCAGGGTGGGCCAACCTCTGAACCCTGGCCTGGAGATGATGTGATCTCATTTTCCAAAGCTTGGCTGGCAGAAACTGAGAGCCAGGTCCTAAGAAACCTAGAGGACTGCCTGTGCCAGCACTCCTGTCCTCACAACCTCCCATCCAGTGTCCCCAGGGACAGTAGCAGAAACGTTTCAGAGGCCAACAAGGAGAGGTGAGCCTGGAGGCCAGAGCACGTATGGCCAGAGAGACACAGAGGACCTGCATCCATCTGCCTTCTTGCCCCACACAGCTCTGAAGAGCACACCTCAGAAGAGGGCCAGGAAACCCCTATCTACAGGGTGTTTGGTGAGGATTTTGAGGAGCCTGCATTACCCATAGGCCAGTGTGTGTGTCCGTTTACCACTTTGAAGGTGAGAACACATGGGGGTGGAGGGGTGGAGCACATCAGTTGCTCTGGTGTCTCTGGCTAGTTTGTTCAAGTTTTTCTAATGCAGAGAACTGGGCCCACCCTACAACAGTTTCCAGTGAGGGCACCATCTCTGTGACCCAGGGTGAGGATCTCAGTCTGATGGAAGAGGACAAAGGCGATGGCTTGTCATGGGTCTGGCAGAAACAGGGAGGTGAAGGCTATGTGCCCACCTCCTACCTCCCAGTGGCACTCAACTGAACCTGCCAGAAGCAGGAAGAGAGGGCCTATCAGCTGTTGTTCCTGGGCCATGGGGAGCCCCAGGACCTTAATTTCTGCCCCATAGCTTTGGCTGTGACCTGTGTAACCTGCTGCCCACCCCAATCCCACCTGTCATCCCAATAGACCAACTGTGCCTTTCAAAATCAATGTACATTCTCATGTTCAAATTTTTCTTCCTGCCACTTGGCTTGGGCCACTTAGTTACATATCATTCTTGTTGATCTGCAATAAAGCAACCATAGCAAGCTTTCAAATATAAAACTTCAGAATATGAACAAGCCCCTGAGCACTTTGGTGTAACTCATTCAAAATGACCAGTTAAATTCTGCAACACTTGTTTGATATTGTTCTTCTTCTTCTATGGAAGAAGAAGGAACCCATATTGACACCTTTGGTTAGCCCAGTTTTATTCACTTCTTCATTCACTCACTGTACTATGGTAAATAAAATGTATCTAAGTCACAGAATTTATGGTAATTTATTACATCAGCAGTAGGAAGCTTTGAATGGGAAAGGGTCTCTTATTCATGTTTAGGGTGAAATTATGAATTGTTAGTTTAAATCTGAGAATATGGTAAAAACAAGAACTTAGTAATGTTTTCTATGAACATGAGTAGAGCTCATAAAGAATTCAGAAATCAAGAATGACTATAGAAAATTTAAATCTATCCTAAAGGCTTGGGGTTGTGGCTCAGAGGTAGAGAGCTCACCTAACACATGCAAGGCCCTGATTTCTATCCTTAGTACCACATAAAAATAAAAACATAAAATAAAAATATTGTGTCCAACTACAACTAAAAAATAAATACTAAAATAAATCTATCCCATATCTCAATATTCAATTTACAAGCTTATCTCATATCTTTGTGTGTTTCAAAGACTGTCTTCTATTAAATGTTACAGAATTTAAACCATCATCGTCAAGGTAACTATATATGTCTAAATACACTTGTTCTGCTTTCCAGTGAAGCATTAGTCAAAATTACTTCTATGGAGTGAAAACAAGAGTGACCCTACAGAGAGTTGTAGAAAAGCAAAGGCAACATGTTATAGTGTTTGAATATCAGATTACAGAGACTATGAGGAATAAGAAGACACTTAATCCATACACATTATCATGTTACATTATTCAATTTCCCTGAACTGCAAATGGAGCAGCCAACATGGGGCAACTTATGAATAACAGGTCCTCCAGTTTGATTTTATATTGAAAATAAAAGAAGTTATTCCTTTAAATACTGCTCATTCTTATTTTAGTTGTAGGAAAAACTTACCTTTCTGACAAGTTTCCATGATAACAAGATGTAAACTGTTTTATTTGCTTTGAAATGCAGAAATAAGTAAGCATATTCCTGGGATTTCATTGATTTTTTAATTTATTTATATTGAAGTTAGGAAATATGTAACTATTTTTAGATTATATGAGACTTTTTGGTTTACCATATCTCCTTGACCACAATGATATATTCAACATTGAAATCACAATATCAACATTCATATGAACACTAAATGGAAAATAAATAGAAATATTTTAAGTACTATTAGCTCAGAATGTTACACAAAGTTTTACGTGAATTTTAGCAATTGCATAATACATTACTGGGAGTAATCATAATATACTCTACCGATTTTTTAGAAAAAGGAAATAAAAGAGTCAAATGTTCTCTACTAGTTTATGAGAACAATGACTTATTTTCAGGTTGTTTTTCTTATTGTTTTGTTTTTTTCACTGCCTTTCCTCTGGTTTGTTTCAAAACCCTGGAACAGATTGTATATTCTGGAAAGCAATTTTAATAAAAACTAAAACTGCATTCAATTAATTTTCATGAGCTATACTTTTTTTTCATATTTAGTATTTTTCAATCACTGAGATGTAATAACACAGCCAGGCACCATGTTTTCTGCATGCAGAATGGATGTCAGCAACTGGAAACTTCATAATGGAGAGTATAGTGCTGCACTCTTGGAAAATCCTACACCATCAATAATCTGAAGAATACTGTTGGTATTTTTTCTAAGAATAAACCCTGACCACTCTGAATAGATAGGTAATTTGAGAAACCAGGGCTCTAACTTTTAAAAGTCTGAGGTATGTTCACCACAGTATATTTTACTTATGTGGTCATTTCTATGTATAGATGCATATAATTTAGCAATCTATGAAGTATTTCTGAAAGTTCTCCTTCAATAAAAAGGTTAATAAAAATTCTAAACAGATTCTTAAATTTTATAATAGATCAGAAATTTCATTCTCAAAAAGAAAAAAAAAAGTCTTTTAAAGATTTATTAAAAAATGATAAATAATTAAACTATCTCTAAATTGTAATAAAGAGATGACAACTGCAGCAGAATTAAAACCAAAAAGCAAAAGATGCTACCAACAGTCACAAGAGTTGAACATTGTTCGTCAATTTGACGTTTTGCTACCAGCTCTAAAATTATCACTGCATGTAACTAAGCATAGATATATACAAGTTGTAGTTGCATAACATATTTACATTAATGAGAATGAACTCATAAATGAGAACATTCTTTTGTGCTTCCTATTTCCTCTTTTTTAATCTTAAAAATTTAAGTCAGTATTCAGATAATTTTATTGATTGTTTAAATTAAAGACCAAGAATTTTCCAGCTAAACATTGCTCAAGTGGATCCTTTTTTCAAATGGAAATGAGATATATTAACCTTAAGATTTGTATCAAACCTGAGAATTATTTTTTAACAATTTGTACTGAATAGGATAAAATTACTCTGAAACTAAATCAAAGGCAACTATATAATGGGAATTGATAATTTGATAATTGATGCATATTCAAGTTAAAATACGATCATATCTGTAAACAAAAATGGAGAAACATAATAACTGGACAATCAAATTTATTATGAGACAGAGAAATTATTATATTCTATAGTGAACAATGAATATGGTAAACAACAGTTTATTCTGTGTTTCAAAAGCTCTAGAAAAGAGGTTTTTAAATGTTTCTAACAAAGAAATGATAAATGTTTGATGTCATTGATATGCTGATTTGATCACTGCACATTGTACAATGTATCAAAATGTGGCAATGTGCCCTAGGAATATTTACAGTAACTCTATGTCAACATTTTCAAAAGTTTATTTTGTATGAGGAACTCTTGTAAGTAATATGTATCTATGTATTAGCTTATTCTAATGATCTTCTATTTTTTATTCTAACTATAATAAAAGCATAAAGATTTACACATACTTAATAGTATGTGTCAGTTAAATGATGACAAGTCAGTTTTTTGTCTATTTACACATTCCCAAATGAATAATGATCTCATTTCTTAAAATGATTACACGAATAGAAGTTTTTCCATGTAACTAATAGACATATTTGGCAATGGGATAATAAGGATAAATAATACTATGTAATTTTCCACAATCATTTATAATATTATGAAGGAAAGGCAAGTGCATATAGATTTATTAAATTGTAATTATCAATTTCATAAGCCTCAAATTCGACCTTATATTTACTAAGATTGGCATAGTGTATTGCCTCTTAAGTTTGTGGTCAATGCCTCTGACAGTTTAGTGTAGACTAGTTTGTCAATATATTATAACACACAAACTTTAAGATATATGTTCTTAATTATAATTATATTGGATTAAATTGATTATCAAGTTTAAGTTCATGGGCTTAAGCTCTTGTCCACTTTAACTACATAGATGCAATATGTTTAAGAGAACATTAAGTGAACTAATTTTCATAGTTTTCATGGTTGTTTTTTTTTTTAAATTTAACTGGTTTAAGGATATATGGATAATTTTTAAAAAACCTGTTTTTTTTTTCTAAGTGCCTTTGTGCTCAGAAGATTGAGACCCTCCCTGTCTCAAAATAAAAAAAAAAAAATGAAGGGATATGATAAAAAGGCAACTACACATGGTGATACAAATCTGTAACGCAAGTCACTCAGGAGGTTGAGGCAAGTGGATCACACAAGTTCCAGGCTACCATGGTCAAGTTGGTAAATGCCTGTCTCAAAATAAGGAGGAAAAAAGGATATGGGGAACTGGGTGTTAATCAGTGGTATAGCACTTTTCTGATATGTGGAAGTCCATGGGTATATTTCTCAGTAACAAAAATAATTTTTTAAAAGGGAAAAATTTAGTTAAGCACATGAATTGTGCCATAAAACCAAGTAACATCTGGGAGTAGAGAAAGGACAAGGAAATAAATTAAATTTGGGAAGATACATGTTTACAGTCTCTATTACAAAGGCTTAGATAGGTAATCTCTAGGATTCAGTATTTATTCTCTGAGTATAGAGTGAGCAGAATAAGAAAACAGTCACCACCTGGTGCTGCATGCACAATGCATTCTGTTCTCTTTCTTTGGCTATAATGTCTTCAACAGTTTCAGAAAGACTACTTATGTCAAACCAAGATTCAACCCTGGAAGAAAAAACTGATCATAAGTTAATTTATCAAATCAATTCAATTATATTAATACATGCTTTACAATTTTACATTAATTTGCATATCATGGATATTTTGCCAAAAAAACCCCTTGATGCAATTTGTAAATATATAGAAGACATCTGAATGACAAAGAGGAAGTGCTTGTATTTTTTGAACCAACAATCAAGAACTGAGATTTGGCAGAAGGCTCAGAGTTCAATGCTGGTACTGAAGAAAAGAAAAAAATGACTGAGGACATAGCTCAGGGGTAGAATACCTTCCTGGCATGTGAAACTTGGGTTTGATTCCCAGCACTGCAAAAAATAATTAGTTTTATTAAGAGATATGATCTGAAAGGGAACATTTTTCTTATTTCAAATATGTTAACATAATCTTATAATAGCTTAAATATCAAAAAAAGAGCCAGGAATGGTTGTGCACTCCTGTAACCGAGCTACTCTGGATTCTGAGGTTAGAATATCACAAGTTTGAGGACAGCCTCAGCAACTTACTGACATTTTTCCTCAAAATAAATAAGAAAAAGAGCTGGCTATGTTGCTGAAACCTGAGTGCTCTCATTCACACCTGCCACTATTATTAATAACTCCTGGGATAAATACCCAGTAACCCCCCACCACCCCAAAAAAACCCACAAAGATTAAGGTATAGAGTTTTGTTTATTTGCTTTTATACTGGTAGGTATTGAAATCAAGACCTCAAGCCTCCAAGTAAATCACAAGCCCAAAGTACATAATTTATAAAATATTCTGTATGGTTACAAAATTAACAATAACGTGTAAAACCCATGGCCATATGGAGTATTTCTATAGGTATTTATCTGATACATTTCAGCAAATATTTTTAAGTTCATCACAAATATAACTTCATAATATATCTAATGCATATCCTTAGTTCCACGTAATGTAAAAAAATTATTAAAGTTAGCAATTAAGTGTAAATATGTACATATTAATAACATTTCTAAATAACATATTTTTAGTTTATCAAAATTTGAAAAACTGCTACTTTTATATAGTAATGAAACTAGATGTTTTCAAACACAAATTGCCTAAAGTATGTTTTTAAAAATTTCAATTCTCAGATTTTAAATATTCCAACTCAATAGGTCTCCACATAACTTGAAAATATTGTACGTGAATAAAAGTTTGCATAGTCATAATAATCAGCCTGACCTTGGGCACCAGTATTTCATGATCATATATAGAAAAAATTTTCAAAATAAAACATTACAGCATTTCCCCATGATCATAGAAGTAAAACTCTATTACTTTGACCTCATTTTCTTGTATTTCCATGTGAAATATTTTGTCATTTTATCTCCTCTTCCAATAAGTATACTTTTTCCGTATATTTTTATGATATAATCTACAATTCACACAATTTCTAGAAAAAAAACTGCTAGGTTAAAATCAGTAAACCTTGGTTTTAATCTTCACTCTTGTGTTAATTTAGTTATGTTATAATAACTTTGTGAATAGGCTTTCTTTTTTATTTTTTAATTGTTGATGGACCTTCATTTATTTATTAATTTATATATGGTGCTGAGACTCAAATCCAGTGCCTCATATAAGCTAGGTAATTGCTTTACCATTGAGTCACAGCCTCTGCACCGTTTAGGCTTTCTTACATGTGAGGTTGGGAATACATTTAACTTTTTTTTAATCTCCATGGATTATTTAGTAAAGTTAAAAATAGGAAAATTTATCTAAAGCTAAGAAGAATTTGTGGAAGAAAATCATTTTAGTTTTTCTTCAATAAAAAGAGGTAAGTTTTTTGTTTTGTTCTGTTCTGTTCTATTCTGTTTTACAGTGCTCTTGAACAAAACCCAGGCCTCTCATGGCTAGGCAAGTACAATCCCACTGAGCTACCTCCCCAGTCCAATGCAAGTTAATTTTTAAATCATCTTTTATCTGCTCTCACATAGTTTGTGTCAAATATGGAACACACAATATATCCTACAAAGAACATGAAAAAATAATCATTCAATTAACTACCTAGAAGAAAGGAAATAATCTCAGTAAAGAGAAAGGATTTTGAGGTTTGGGTAAAAACACAGAAAAAGTTACACATTGTCTTACCTACCTTTTCAAGTATTCAAATACATGTGGAAACAAAAAGTTTAGCAATGACCAAAATTCTGATGAATGGTTTAGTAAGAGAGTCAGTAAAAGAATTTTTTATCAGCATTGAACTGTTTTAAATCCCTGATTAGATGGCATTTCATATTCTTAGTCCTGTGTCCTTTACCTATTATTAAGTATTTCAAGGAAAAATGATGGAAAATGGATAAAGGGAAGTGAGGACATAAGAGGTTCTGTCTCCCTCCCTGGAAGCTCTGGAACCCACTTCAGTTGAGTGGCAGGTATGAATGAGAACACTCAGGTTTCAGCAGGGAGAACATCAGCAAGTCAGACTCACTGCTAGAGAGCACAGGCAGAAGAGTTTCCTGCCTCTGGAAGGGTCCGTGGCTTCACTTTCAGGAGAGTATTCTGCAAGATTGAGTTAGGCAGTGGATAAAGTGTTCTGTATGAAAATCCATCACCCACAAGCTGCTCCAACCCCCAGGTGTGGAAATCCTCCATTGGTGGGGTGCTCTACAGTAAGAGCATTGGTTCAACAAACATGTCTGTCATACTAGCTGTGCTTGAGTTGGCAGAAGCTGTGTCCCTGCTGTAGAAAGTGTGTATGTGTTTGAAGTCAGGTGGATCCTTCTTGACCATTTGGCAGCCCAGGGGCTCTGGGGAAACAGAGGCCAGACCAGGAGTAAGAGGAAAGTTCTAAGCGTCTGGAGCAGAAGGGAAAAGGAGAAAACTGATGCCCAAGGTGGACCTATGAATGAGTGCAGAGGAGTGGGGAGGCTCAGAACCCAGGCAGAAGGTGGATACAGCACCCAGCTCAGTGCTTTGCATGCAGCCATTACTTGGTCGAATTTTTCAACCCTCCTTCAGCTTATCCCTCTTTCCTATGCCCACAGAGCCCATAGGGCTTGGTCTTGAAAGTGTCATCATCTGTATTGGATTCTTATGTTATGGTTTTATTTTTAAAGATACCCCAAAAGCTCATGCATTGAAGGGTTGTTGCCCAATGGAGAAGGATTCCAGAGGTGGGATTTTTCAGGAGGTAATTGTATTGTGAGGTCTCTGACATTATAAATGGATACATCTATGTGCAGATTCATCACTTAATAGGTTTGGGAGGAGAAGAAGAAATTTGATAGAAAAGTTAGCTCTCTTTCCCATTCCAGATATCATGAGCTAAGCCAGTTTGTTCAACAAACTGCTCCCTGTCATAAAGATTTATACTGTTGTTACCCAAAGTGATGGGAACATGGACAAATATGGGGTGATGTGTGTAAAAAATCAGGAACCAAAATATGTATTTCCTCCTTTTAAGCTGTATTTCTCAGGTAATTTGTCAAAACAGTGTACAGGTGATTAAAATATCTTCAAATCAACTGTAGTTGCTTTATGAAAAGTGAAATTTGGGGAAAAAAGTGAAAATAAATGAAATCATTCAGAAAATTCATTCTAGTATTTAGAATAAAAAAAGTTGTAGGAGGCAAAGATAATTCAAGTTATAGAAGAGTAATTTAAAGTGATCCAATTCTAATGCAGAGTGATTTAATACAATATTGCACCTATAAGAATATGAAAATAAAAACAGCTATAAAAAAGAACAATGTAAGACTAAAATAGAATTCTTGGAAGTAAAATATCTAGTATTACTAATAAAAGGGAAGACTGACTAGAAAAGTGTATTGAACGTAATCATGACACAAAAATGAAAATAATAAGCTGGGAATGTAGCACACTGGTAAAGATAATTACATGGTGAAATTGTAAAAGAGGAAGAGGAAACACCATAGAAGAGTCCCCTGTTCAAGAATCTGTTTAGAGTTAGAAGACTGTATTACGTGTCAAAGGAAGTGCATTTATCTCTGTTTATTCATCTAATTACATTGTAGACAAATCACTTTTCTTGTTTAGTTTATTTACTGTAGTTGTAAATAAACAACTTGGGCTACAGGGTGCCCAGATATTTGGTTCAGCATTATCCTGGTTACTTCATTGAATGTGGCTTTTGTTGAGTTTGGTATTTAAATTAATTATCTAAGTAATTAATTTAACATTATTATTAATTTTTGGGGGGAGGGGTATTAGATTGAGGAAACACAGACTCTTATTCACCTTAGTTTATTACTTTCAATTTTTTGGTGATTTTTATTGTTAATAGCAATTCATGCCCTTGACAATCTTAGTTTGGTACCTGTCTATTTTACTTTTGAAATTCCACTTGTTATTCAAGTGCAGAAACATCTTTAAGTCATTATGGTCAAATACATAGATATTCTTAAGGACACTGTAAGGGATAGATTATTCTTTCATTGCATGTTTCTTAAATATATCTCAATGTTCTTTCCATTCCTGTTCATTTTAGTAGTTTTCAGATTACTCCCAAATATTAAGTAGCATTTTGGGAATACTTTCATTTTACAAAAGGGGATTTCATATCTGCAGAGATTAGTTTTAATTGTAAATAGATTATTTTTATGTAAATTGTTTTCATTTATATATTATAGAAGAATGAATTACAATTCTTATTACACAGAGAATGATTTTTCATATCTCTGGTTGTATATTAAACACAGATTCTTTTACCTATATAAGGACCCGAAACTACAGCAGATTGTTTTAAAACATTAGTTTCCCGGCTGGAGTTGTAGCTCAGTGGTAGAGCACTTGCCTAGCATATATCAGGCAATGGTTTGGATCCTCAGCTCCACATAAAAATAAATAAATAAAATAAATGGTTTGTGTTCATCTACAACTAAAAAAAAAAAGAGAGAGAGAGAAAAAAAACCGCATTATTTTCCATAGCATTTTTTGGTTCAATTTTAAGATTAAGGTAGTAAATGATTCTAATGACTGGTGATCTGTGTACTGAGATTAGAAGATGGTTAATAAGATGAAGCAAGGCATCATGATAAATTTTGTGATTTATTCCCATGAACCTGCCTAAACTGTACATTATTAATACATGGAATTTGAACCCTTTTGATAAAATCTCTCCATTTTCTACCATAGCACAATGGCTTCTTTCATGCTTGCTCTCTCTGCTTTTCTGTTCTTCTCCGTCATGATCTTTCTTCATCTCTCCTTCTTAAATAGAAACAGTGATTCTTACAGGTACATAAGCAATTCTTATCATAATATTGCTACTGAAACAATCTGCTTTTTACAAGCATACTCAGGACATGGAAAACAATTAAGCTATTTTCCCTTTAAATATTTTTCTACTTGAATAAAAAGTAGATGGAACTGGTAGGCTGAGAATTTATAAGTGTTATACACACTTGTCAGTCTATCAATCACCACTGACATTTTTGACATTATTATTAGTAATAAGGCTATTTGATGTTAATGACTGCTAATACTAATTAATTTCTTAATTTTTCATTGTAGTCAGCCTCTTTTTACATTAAGTAAGATTTCATAAAATTTCCCAGAGATGTTTGAATTAAAACATTATAGTTAATTTACAAACACAAAATACTCTTACTGGACTATGTTAATTTGAACGATTTCATTTGGTGTTGGGAAGGGTATTGTAGTGTCAGTATTGATAGATATGTATACTTCTGCATTCCTGTTTGTTGGAGTTTCTTCTATACACTTTGTAGCCATTTGGGGAAGTTCAAATGGAAGACCCCAGGTAAAAAGAGATAATATTGTCCTTGATCATCTAAAGTTGGTTTGGATATAGAAAGTGTTTGTAGATGAGTATAGAGCCTACTGGAGTTGGGACATAATGTAAAATAATAACATTGGATTCAAAGATGAAGAATGTAAAAAAGTCTAATGTGGGCCAGTTGGAAGGACTGGCAAAGTGACTAGCTATTTAATTTGAGAATCATAAACTTCAAAATTCTCAGAACTGGGGGAGAAGCATCATATGTTCAATTTCAATCTCAAAAAATCTGGGGCCAAAACATTAGTAAGAGAAAGAAAAAAATTGCCAGTGATTAAAATTTGAATTGTATCACTCAATTGCTTTAAAAGTTTATAAGATCTGTTCTTATTTTTCCCATAGCAGTTTTTATCCAAATATCAAGCTTAAATGAAGAAGTGTGCAGAGTATTGCCAATACATTCTTTAAAAATGATCATAGGAATGGGTTCCTCCATTTGGATTACTTGAGTACCCAGGTTGCTGTTTACTTTGATAATACATCTCAATGTCTGCCTTTCAAGTGATTGCATAGTGGTTTTTCACTGAGTGTTAATTTGTATGTGTTTGATGTCTAATAATTGAGAATCCTTCATATTTTCATTGGCCATTTGGGTGTCTTTTTAGGTGAAGGATGTGTACAGTTCCTTGTTTTCTTTCTAATATGTCATTATTGTGTTTACAGATGTATAAAAGGCCTTTGTACATCCTGGATATAAGCTTGATATTACAAATCACAAATCTTTTCTTACATTCTCTGATATGCCTTTTCACTGTTAACTTTATCATCTCATGAATATATGATCTTAATTTTAGTTAGATATAATTTGCCAATCATTTAATTTTTGCCTATTTAATTGACCCCCCAACCATTGCCTTTTTCTTTTTCAGTACTAGATATTGACCCCTTGATGTTTTACCCTTGAACTATATCTACAGCCTATTATTATTATTATTATTATTATTATTATTATTTATTCTGAGATAGGGTCTGTCTAAATTGCTGAAACTGGCCTCAACTTTCAAACCTCCTGGGTCAGCCTCCTGAGTCACTGGGATTACAGTCATGCACCAGCACCCAGTTTAAAACCCTTATTAAAATAAACATTTGCCTGCCTTTCTGACAAATTTATAAAAATAGTATGATGCTCCAGGAGTTGGAAGATTTTTAGGATGATGTTTTTGCTTGTATTATTGATTGTATTAAGTAAACATTGGCTGTAGAGATAAAATATTCATATATTTTCACTTTTATCTTGAGATCCATTCTCTAAACTGTATCTGTCATCTGTGTCCCAGAGACACCTTTATGTAAATCACTTGGAGAGTTTTGCTCTGCTGCTTTTCTTGGGCTCAGTTAACAGGATAGGGGTGAAGGAAGTGTGTGTGTGTGTGTGTGTGTGTGTGTGTGTGTGTGTGTGTGTGTCTTGTGTGGTGTAGTCTCATGTCTTCCTGTAGGGCTGTGTGTTGAAAATAGCTACGTTCATTCATCTAAGGTCTTGGCTTCTGTCAGTAGTCTTCTTTCAGATGCCTTCTTTCAAGGCTTCAGATCTTACTAGTTTCAGTAACTATTCCCTCCCCTTGTGTTTTTCAGCCTACTTGAGTGTTTCCTTTTTTGCAAGCCCCAGGTAGTCTTTGTTGCAAGTGCATAGATGTTAGTTCTCTTTCCTTTGATTCTCTTACTTTACAAATATTTCTTCATATATTTTATTGAGTGGACCTTCTGTTTTCTTTTGGGACTTTGATAAATATCATTAATAAAATGAGTTTTCCAATTTTAACTTTCCAAAATTTTGGAATTTTAACTTTGAAGTGAAGTGTTGCTACTTAAGTTTTGTTATAAATAAAGGGGGAAAAGGCCACAGTGATTGAAAGAATAAATTTTAAATTAATTATATTATGCATTAATTTTTAATCTGACTCATCTTGATTTCTATACTTCTAGTCTTTTTTTGTCAATATAGTCCAAATAGTAATTTCAGTCTTGGTTTTGACATATCTCAATTCAATCAGAACTGAATGAATGTTATAATACCTTAGACTTCTGGAAGAGTTCAAAAATTCTTAATGCAATAGAGAGTAGGAGTTAAGTGAAGCCTTTTTTTAATTAGAGAAAAAGCATGCAAATATTGTCTGTTAATATGTTTATATAATTATATTTTCAATGTATATTATTTAAAATTGCTAAATATATTTATGAATCATGAAACAACTTAAGTTTATTTTTAACTAATGTTCAGGTAAAGGTGATATAATGGGGTTATAAAAATTTGATCACAGATCAGTTTGTTCACAATTCATTCCTTTCGAGGGAAAGTCATGTGGAGAATGATGTTCCCTCTCAGTTGTATAAAGAAGGCCTGCAAGTTTTACTAAAATGAAATCTCCTTTGTCTTAATCAATTTCAACTACATAGAAGAGATGGATGTTTCTTGTTTTCTGGGTTTAGGGAAGGTGCCTATCTGTATGTAACTGTATGTCAGCTTCATGGGAAGGTCAGGGAATCCTTCCTGAGTTTATAACCTGGTTCAGGAGAAGGTGGCAAGTGAGGGATAGGTGAGCATGACCACCTTTTTTTGCTGTTTTCTTAAATGCCTAGTTGCTACATTTTGGAGTAGTCCTTCCAGACCCCTGTCATTGGTATTCAAAAAAGTCAATTTGATTTGGGGGTGGAATAATGTAATGTGAAATCAAGTGAGAAAAAATAGTATTAAATCAGTAAATCTGAAGGCCATTTCTAGGAAGTTAAATCAATATGGTCATATGTAAATTTCAAGAATTTTTCTAGTGACACACTATAGATGTTAGAAAGCATATCATTATTCAAAAAATTCACAAATACTTAACATAATCATATATTTATAAAAATTTAAATATCAGATTTCCTTTCTCATGACCTTATATAGATGAAATACCTAGAAAAAAATAAGTAAATAAACTAATATATAGATCTATATCTGTTAAAATATATTTTCTTTTAAAATTTAATGAAGAAAGAAATTGCAAAGAACTATATTGTGTAGGCTGTGATGCATTTAAAAATGCTACTTCATTTGCATAAAAAATAAATTTTATTTTAGACTTTTATATGACTGGTTATAAGTTGCAGCTGATTAAGAGCTCTACATTAAACAGTTTTATGTTGTCATCCTTTTAGAATAATCACACACTATATTGTTTTTAAAATATTCAGATTCCCACCATATTTTGTAAAATCCCTGATACTGGGAACTTCTAGATTTACATTTAAGACTATTGCATTATCATTAATAAAATGTGCATTAAAAAAGTAATATGATAAGTACTATTTCTACGTATTTATTTTCCAAAAACTACATCATTGATATTTGAAAAAAATCTGATTAAAATTTTATCTATTTTTAAATTGTTATAGTGCTAGGGATTGATCCAAAGCCTCACATATACTGAAACTTTTCTACCACTGTGCCACATCCTCAGACGCTGATTAAAAGTTTAGTGCAATGATTTTCTTGGACCTTAGTAAATGAAGAAAAAAAAATTCTTTTTGGTTTCAATGATAGTAAAAATGACATTTTTATTCATATAAGAATTATGCTCATTCTTAGTTTTGTGTCACTAGGGATTTTATATACATATCTTCTCCTAAGTATAGTAGAATAATTTAAGAGGCCATTTTTTAAAATGCAACTTATAATCATTTTGCCTGATCCTGTCAATGACAGAAGTTGAGACTTAATTCAAATTTCCTAAGTTCAGAGATGTTTATACAATTCATGGTAAAACACAGCAACCTACCTATTTCTATCCATTATGCAGGAATATGCAAAGTAAGAGCTAATCTTTAAATGGAAAACAGACTATATCTCCATTTTTACACAAGTATTATGAACATTGGTACCCCAATATAGAAATCTCAGACACACCCAGGGAAATAACAGAAGAGTTACCAGTAAGAATCAGACACTCAACTTGATAACCTTTCAGACATTATTACCCCTCTCAGTGCAGAGGAAGAAAGCGGACTCACATTTCTCAAGGGTTCCTTTGTACTTATGTCACCCTCTTCACTTAAATGGACATGACTTCATGACACTGGTGTCAGGATTTGAAAGTGTGAAAATCAATGAAACAAGTTGTAGGAAGTGGAAGTTCAGTATACTTGTCTTATCAGTGATTTGGACTTCTTTTTTGGATACTGTGTAGACAATAAATAATGGCAGATTGATTTGAAGTACCTTTTGTAAGGCTTAAAATATCATTTTAAAGGGACGACAAAGATAGAATCATTTGCAATGTTTTTAGAAAATATTACATGAAGGAAATGAAACAAAAATGACTCCTTCAGAAATTAAGGCCAATGAACTCATACTGAGAACTAAAGCTACAAGTTTCTTTAATATCTCAACTTCCTCACTCAGAGAACAGAAACTTCTCCCTGGCCCTGTTGAGTTCTCTAACACTGACAGGCTAAATCTACCCATGCATATTTCCTGCCTTTTATCCCACTCTACCTTCTCTTACAAAGCTTTCCTTGACCTTGAGTTTTCTGAAAATGATGTTTTGTAACAAAAAAGTTCTATCTTCCTTCAGTGTTGGATTTGAATAAAGCCTGTTTCCTGCCAGCTGGACTCTGAGTAATTGTGGAAAGGAGGAGCATCAGAGCCCACAGACTTTTGCCCCAGCATGTAACACTTCTGCCTGGTAACAGAAACATTATTCCAAAGAGGTGTCACACATTTTCACCTTGACCAAACTTTTATTCAGGTTTATGTAAGCCTTTTTCTCAAAGAGACTTTGACCTTGAGCCTATGATCTGCATAATCAGTGATAGCAAGCATCTTTAATCAGTTGAGTAAGAATCAGACACTCCACTTGACCACCTTTCAGATATTATATGAGCACATTTCTCACCCTCTGCCTTTCTTCCCATGATGTTTAATCACAAGGGTTTGTCAGAAATAAGAATCCTCTGCAAAATAGCAGGTTATAAAATAAACTCATAAGTCAAAATGAGTACCTCTACATCAGTGATGAATCTACTGAAAGAGAAATTAGGAAAACTACCCCACTCACAATAGCTTAAAAAATACTCAGGAATCAATCTAATAAAAGAGGTAAGAGAGCTCTACAATAAAAATTACAGAACACTAAAGAAAGAAATTGGAGAAGACGTTAGAATATGAAAAGACCTTCCATATTCCTGAATAGGCAGAATGAAGATTGTCAAAATGGCCATACTATCAAAGCATTATACAGTTTTAATGCAATTTCAATTAAAATCCCATTGACATTCTTCATAAAAATAGATAAAGCAATCATTAAATTCATTTGGATAAATAAAAGACCCAGAATAGCCAAAGCAATCCTTAACAAAATGTGAAGCAAGAGGCATCACAATACCAGAATTTAAACTATACTACAGAGCCATAGTAACAAAAAGGCATGGCATCAGCACCAAAGAAAACATGTAGAAGAATGGTACAGAATAGAAGATACAGGAACAAATAGATAAATATGGTTATCTCATACTAGACAAAAGCACCAAAAACATTCACTGAAGATAGTCTATTCAATAAATGGTGCTGGGAAAATTAGAAATCTATATGTAATAAAAATGAAATTAAACCCCTATCTCTCACTCTGAACAAAACTCAACTCAAAGCGGATCAAAGACTTTGGCACTCGAACAGAAACTCTGTGCCTAATACAAGAAAAAAATCTTTACATTGTCAGCCTAGGAACTGACTTCTTTGACAAGGCTCCTACAATTCAAGAAGTAAAATCAAGGATCAAAAAATGGGATGCATTCAAACGAAAAAGCTTCTTCTCAGCAAAGGAAATGATCAATAACATGAAGAGAGAGTTTACAGAATGGGAGAAAATCTCTACAAAGTATACCCAAGATAGAGCATTAATCTCAAGATATATAAAGAACTCAAAAAACTTAACACCAAAAAACCAAGTTACCTAATCAATAAATGAGCTGAGGAACTGAACAGATACTTCACAGAAGAAAAAATACTGTAATCATACATATGAAACAATGTTCAACATATTTAGCAATTAGAGAAAAGCAAATCAAAACTACTCCAAGGTTTCACCTCACCCCAGTCAGAATGGCAATTATAAAGTTTAAAAGCAACAATAAATGTTAATGAGAATTTTGGGGAAAAGATCCATTTATACATTGCTGGTATGGATATATATATTGGTGCAACCTTTATGGAAAATGGTATGGAGATTCCTCAGAAAACTTGGAATGGAACCACCATTTGACCCAGCTATCCCACTTCTTGGTTTATACCCAATGGAGTTAAAATCAGCATACTGCAAAAATACAACCACATCACTACTTATAGCAGCTCAACTCAAAATAGCTAAACTATGGGACTAACCCATATGCCCTTCAACAGATTAATGGATATAAAAAATGTGGTACATATATACGATAGAATTTTTGTATTAAAAAAATATTCCTATTTGATCATTAGCAAAACTTGTACCCGACCTTGATGTTTTATTTTAGCAATGTTTCATTCCCTGCTACATCCTCCATCAGCCGCCAACTTAACCTATTCCCTTGCTATAAATCTCCATTTATTCTTGCTTTCTTCAGAACTATTGCCATTTTGTATTTGTTACCAAGTCAAATCTTTGTTTTTGTTGTTTTGTTTCTGCTTTAATGCCTGGCTCTGTTTTTTAATGAACACAGGCAAGGATGATTTTATTTACTACTTCTGCAATAAGGGAGAATTTCCAAACTCTATTCTCCTGAAAATAAAAGGTATAGGCTTTTATGGGCTTACTGAGATAGGAGTTCTAACCTTGATGACTTTATTTCAAAGCCACAGTCCCCAGGTCCTTGACAAGGGCATTTCTTGCTGGTAAAACTTCAAGAAAGTTAGAGATAATTTGCATGTCAAAAGGGCAGAGAAACAAATTAAATTTAGCAGTTTCCTAAAGCTGGTGCTCTAAGAAAATGGGGGTTAGGTCAAGATGAGGTGTTAAGGTCATTCTGTTCATTGAAAAATTAAGATAATAATTAAGTTTAACAAATCAGGTATTTATTTTCACTCATTTGTAGATACTTTAAAGAATTATTAGACACGAGTTCTCTAGAAGACATTAAAAATAAACTGCTTTTTTACACAATATGTTTAACATCTGCAACATCATAGAAGTATCAATAGGGAGTGTTAAAAATTCTTAACATAAATGGAATTTCAATGAAAAGCAGAAGAGAGTCATTCTATGCAAAAATGATTAGACAGGCTAAATACAGTTTATTGTGTTGTGAAATTTTGTGTGAATAGTTGTGTGACCAATAAAAAGCTACTCAAGTTTTCTAGATTACATTCATTTTTCACACCTGATCCCAGAGAAGCATATGAAGTTTGGCTACTATGCTTATGACAGACAGTGCTAGAGTAACCATTCAGTAAATGTTGTTTACATTTTGTGCCACTTCAAATTTCAATTCCTTTAATTTAAAAAATCTACCACCTAAATATTAGGCATAACAGGATTCTAACTTTTAATGAGACAGTATAAGTTCAGTCAAATTTTCTTTCTTTAATAGCAGGATATATTTTTCTATCTATCTTTTTTCTTTCATTATCCATTCCCCTCTCTCAGAAAAGTATTAAAGCTCAATTATTCTATTGACTCATCATACAGGGAAGAACATATATCACTGGGAAAAACAAGTAAAGAGAATTCATCAGTAGTGTTGTTTTCCTGGAAGTGGAGTTACTCTTGGAAGGATTTGACGATTGTTCAGAAGTTAATTTCCTTCCCTGCTGAAGACAGTGTCTGATGTAAATTACAAAGTTTTTACTGAACATGATTCCCAAATGTCCTCCCTTTGACTTGAGCCACACAAATTCCTTAACAAGGGTGACTTACATATCCCCCAGTGCCATGAGAAAGTAGGAAAGCAGAATGATAGGCTCTTCATCAGCTGTGGCTGACAAGTAACACTGACTGGTAACCTAAACAAATTTATTTCATGGTTGTGGAAAATATAAGTTCAAGATCAAGTTTCCATCAATGGTGGTTTCTGATGAAGCCTCTCTTTCTGACTCCATCTCTGGAAGACATTGAGTCTTCATTACCTCTCTATAAAGACCTTGTCTCCAAGAATTCACACTGGGCATTGAGGTTATGGAATATGAATTTCCTGGGAGGAAGATACTGCTAAGTCTATAACAGGTGGACTTTCAATTCAGGTGCTATAGACAGAGCATTTTAGCTGCAATAAGCCCAGTGTCCAAGAATTTCTGGTCATTGCCTTATAATTCCAGATAAATTCCTTCTTTCTTCTATTCACTTTTAATTTCCCTCACAGAAAAAACAAAACTTAAATTGCCTACTACCCCAGGAGGCAATACTTCTAGCAAAACAATGTGACATTGGTATCTGCTACATCAGCTGGATCAATTTTTTGTCATATTTAGGAATAACATTTTCTGAGTTAATAAAATTTAAAGAAGGTAATTTTTACTACTAGCTTTCTTAATACTCAATTTTTGTTTCCTTTTGAAAATAGAAAAATATAAAATGTTAAAAGGAAACTTTAATATCAATGCTCATATAGTTCCATAACATTGATTCAAACACAAAATTGTAGCTGACATTTATGAAGTCTTTTAAAATACCAAGAATGCACATCAACAACTTTATAGATATGATATCAATAATGTTGAATTTCTCCTAAATAATCAATATTTTCAGAGCATGTCATACAGAAGCCATCTTGACCCCTGCTGTCTAACTTTCAATAAAATGGGCCTGTTCTCACATAAAGGCTTGTGACTTTCCAGCTGTGTCTATGGGTGAGTGAAGCAGTCTATTTCTACTGAAGAAGACTAAATCCTCAATGTATAGAACATATTTACCCATGAATATGTATTATACTAGGAATCATAATTTTTCAAACTATGACAAATATTTTTTAACTTAACTGAAGAATATAAAACCATTATGCTGTTGATTCTTTAAAGTTCTAACAGCATAGAGCAGAAACAGTGTGTTAGTCTGCTTTTTCTTGCAGTGTCCAAATACTTGACAAGAGCAGTTTACAGGAGGTAAGATTTTTTAATTTTGGCTCATGATTTCAGAGTTTCAATTCATGGTTAAGCAGCTCCAAGGTTCATTTCATAAAAGAATGTAGCAGAAAAATGATGCTTAGTTACTGACAGGCAAAAAGGAGAGAGAGAGAGAGAGAGAGAGAGAGAGAGAGAGAGAGAGAGAGAGAGAGAGAGAGAGATATGAAGGGGCAAAAGAGAAGATAAACACTCATAGAACAAGCCCCCAGGGACTTGCTTTTTTCAACTAGGTCTTATGTTCCAGTAATATATTCAGCTTTTAAGTGATCAATCTGCTGACAAGATCAGAGCTCCATAATCCAATCATTTTCCATAAAACCCACCTCTGAACACATAGAACTTTGGAGAACATTCTAGGTCCAAACCATAACAACCTAGGAATACAGAGTTATAGAAAATGAGTAAAATGTGAGAAATAAATTTTTAAAGAAATTCAGAAGTTAGGCAAAGCAATGCATTTCATGCTTTCATAGTGCTTTGAAAACTGTGAAGCTATCCTCTAGGATCCTATTAACAAGCAAAATTCCTGCTCCTACAGAACTTATTTCTGCTCTCCTAATGAAAGGGCTAGACTTGAATAATACTCTTAATCTCTTCATCTTTCTTTTGTCATTTTCTCTCTTGTTCTATTATTTTCAAGAAGTCAGCTTTTTATTCCTACCAGTTTATCTTAAAATTATTAACTTCTTTGGAAAAAGCACTTTTATATTGAGAACTCATAGCTGAACACTACTTTTAATTTTCATTAGTTGTCCATCCCAGATCTTTGATTTTGAACAAGCTCCATGTTTTAAGTTCTGAATACCTGAATCAAACCTTGGGAAAACATCAAGAGAATTATTTTCTATAAACTGCTTTATCAGAACTGTTGAAACATGGCTACATATTTTCATCTTCTATCAATTTGTGTATGCTGCTTCTTTTTTCCATCTTGGGAATATTGCAGTTGTGAATAACTTTAAATTAATTTAAATAGTCACTCTGGTGGTCTTTCTTAGAGCCCTTGCTGTTGTCTCTCTTTCTGCCTTTCAGAAGGGTACAGAATATATGTGAGACGAATTCAATGTTTAAATCTACATGGTATGCAAACTTGCATTGAAATACAGAAAAGACAATTTCATTATTTAATACAGAGTATGAATAAAATAAGTTTCCTTCATGCCCTATTTCTTAAGGATTATTTCCTGTTTTGTGTGGTTCAGGCTATGGTGACAAAAAGGAATGTGGGACTTCTGGTCTGTTTTGCCACTTTTGCAGGCACTAGATTCAGCCTGTTGCACAAAACTATTGCACAAAACTCTAAATTTGCAGAAACCTTTGTATTCCCTGGAAGGAATTTCTGGTTTAATAGTAGCATTTATCTTTGGAGGAATACATCATTATTGTCTATGTGAATGACTTGACCTCACTTCTTGTATTTTCAACAATGCTTTTAAATATGCTTTAAATATTTCAGTAAGCATTTTTTTATATTTATTTCAAAAAAAGAGAGGGCTCTCTGGATGTATGCCTTGCTTCATTGTTAGAAATATCCATTTGGAATAGGGATGTAACTTAGTGGTAGAGCACTTGCCTAGAATTTGCCATACTCTTGACTCAATCAATCCTCAGCACAGAAAAAATAAATAAATAAACACATAAATACATACATTGATAAGTAAACAAGCAAGTAAAAAAATGTGAAGTCTTATTTTTATAGAAATCTATAACACTAAACCTGCTTGGTGATAGGTAGAAAATCAGTGTGAAATATACACAGTTCTATATTTTCATCACACTAAATTTTTTTGTTTGCCATAGAAAATTAGACATCTGGGGAGGTTATCAAGAAACTGTTAGTAAATTTAAATGGTTGGAAGAAATTACCTCAAACAGCTTTCCATAACATATTTTAAAATTTTCCCTTCTTATTTGATTGCTGTTCTCAAAACCTACCTTGTTAATATGCATAAACTTGAAAAAGCACATTAAGTATATATAAGTAGTATTTTTGTTTTATAAATTCATATGCTTTCTATTTATAACAAGCAACAGAATTTAAAATGGTTTTATTATGTAGAAAATGTAACAGTTTTTAAATAGTATTTCTCTTATATACTTAGTATTCATGATATATAGATTACCTTATGAGATTAATGTTAATTAATAGTTGATAACATTTGATATCTCTTGGATTACTAAAGCACGACAATTTAAATCAAATAGATTAATAAAGTTTTATTATTTTTTTATGAAGTTTAGATTACAGAAATTGGAGAAATAGAAGAAATGACAAGGACAATGGGTAGAACTGCTAGTTGCAGTCAGATTATAATAATAATGTGTGATTTACTCCTTGGTTTTGTAGCTAATACCCACAATTTTTGCAAACCCGACAACATGTTATAAATAGAATTTCCATGATGATTTCCAGCAGGCAGAAGATGGAGTAGATGATGTGTATTACACTCCTCAGCCATGTATGCATTACAGTAAAGGCTACAGATTAGGAAAAGGAAGATTTAGTGCAGGTTTCATTGCTAATTTATCTACTCTAGAAGTATCATCTTTCTTAACTCAATATATTAAACTCTGATACCCATTATTTCAAACAGTCCTCACTCAATTTACAGACATATATATTTAGCCGCATGTGCTTGAATGGTTATTTGATTTAAAAAAAATATTTGTTAGAAATGATTTTAGTAAAAAAAATTAAAAGGGAAGATTTATAAATCATGATCTCTGTTTTGTGTTTTATTGACCTTAAACCCTAACTGAGATTCTGCTCTAGAAATGAAAGGCAATTCATCTTTCATTTCAAGCCAGTCCAAAAGATTGAATTGTGTTAAATGATGTGCTGCACTTTCTCAGACCTTCATTATGGCCCTATATAGATTTTGCTGAGATGAACAAACTCACTTAGAGAAAGTTTTTATGTTAGATTCATACATTGAGCCAAATTTTGAGGTCATCACTTTGAAGTGTGGGATAAAACATCTTAAAAATGAAAAATAACATTTTCCCTAAAATATGCAGCATTTGAAGATCTAAATGCTCTAGACCACAGATATTATTTATTTTGCAAAGAAATGGATGGAAGCAAGTTGTATGTTAAAATTCTCTTAATGGACATTATAGGATATAATACTAGAGTTTGTTGCTAATTTTGTTTAAGACTCATTAGACTTAAAAGAAATTCTACAGTTCTTACTTTATTTACTTACTATACTTTCTTCACAAAGGTTAGATGATTAGAACACACTCACATGCATATGACAACATGGCTAGAATTACAATTGTTTTTCGTTACTAAAAACTTCCATTAATTTGTTTATACTATTTACTCAAAAGATAACTATGTTTGAGGATGGTTAACCTGTATGCATGAATAATAAGTAGATAACATTTTAAGGATATATAAATAAATGCCTATATTGATAAAAAAATCAATTCTACATCATTTTGAAATTATGGGTTTTTTGTCAGGACTGGTGTTTTATTTAAGGTCCTGTGGTGAGGCATTTTTAAAATGCTCCATACTTGATAATTGCACCATATGTGGTCTGAGGAAGAATACTTGAGATGTTAATGTTGAGACATTAATCATGCTCCTGAAATAAAAATGGGAAAAATTAAGGTTATGAGTAATAGCTCATGTTGAAAATATCTACCTTAAATGTACTCAAATTATTTTTCCTACATGTAGAAATTTTTTTTTATTTTTTTATTGATTATTCAAAACATTACAGAGCTCATGATAGATCATCTTTCATACATTTGACTCAATTGAGTTATGAACTCCCATTTTTACCGCAAAAAAAAAAAAAAAATTGCAGAATCACATCGGTTACACACTCACATTTTTACATAATGGCATATTAGTGATTGTTGTATTCTGCTACCATTCCTATCCCCTACTATCCCCCCTCCTCTCCCCTCCCCTCCCCTCCCCTTCCATCTTTCCTCTCTACCTCCTCTGCTGTTGTTCGATTCTCTCCCTTTTTTTCCTCCCCCTTGCCCCTCACAACCTCTTATAATTTTGTGTAACATTGAAGGTCTCCTACCATTTCCATATGCTTTCCATTCTCTCTTCCTTTCTCTCCCCCCACTCATCTTTGTTTGATGTTAGTCTCTTTCTCATGCTCTTCCTTTCTGTTCTGTTTTTAGTTGCTCTCTTTATATCAAAGAAGACATTTGGCATTTGTTTTTTAAGGATTGGCTAGATTCACTTGGCAAAATCTGCTCTAATGCCATCCATGTCCCTGCAAATTCTATGATTTTGTCATTTTTTAGTGCTGCATAATACTCCATTGTGTATAGATGCCACATTTTTTTTATCCATTCATCTATTGAAGGGCATCTAGGTTGGTTCCACAGTCTAGCTATTGTGAACTGTGCCACTATAATCATTGATGTGGCAGTATCCCCCCGCCAAAAAAAAAGCAAACCCTGCAATCCAGCTTGTTAACCCATACTTTAACTCTTTCTTAGATAGGCTCACAACCTGGCTGAACCCCATTTATCATTAGCACAGATTGATGCTTACCTTATATGGTGTTTCCATTGTTGTTTGTGACTATTCCTGCAGTAATATGAACTTTTAATTCACACTATCACCTGCTATCCTTAATAATATAGCAGCAATACATAACATCTATGTTATATATATGCATATATTTTTATATATGTGTATACATAACATGTATATACATTAAATATAAATATACATATTTATGTATATGTGCATATATGTTTGTGTATATATGCATATATATGCATATATATATATATATATATATATATATATATATATATATATATATGATATAATACTGGAGTGAAGAAGAGTAATGTCAGAATCTGCTTAAATACTACACAATAAAATAAAAGCTATTCAAGGGCTGGGGATGTGGCTCAAGCGGTAGCGCGCTCGCCTGGCATGCGTGCGGCCCGGGTTCGATCCTCAGCACCACATACAAACAAAGATGTTGTGTCCGCCAAAAAAAAAAAAAAAAACCTAAAAAATAAATATTAAAAATTCTCTCTCTCTTTCTCTCTGCCTCTCTCCCTCTCTCTGCCTCTCTCCCTCTTTCAAAAAAAAAAAAAAGCTATTCAATTTAGATAATCACTGGATTTTCTTAAATGTCTAAGATAATTTTCTTTCTTCCTGAAGGATCAAATTCACCACTTTTCCCACATTCCCCATCTTGGTGTTGCCTGGAGCAGGGAGAGGACAGAATGGGATAATCACTGTGGCATAGGAGCAGACAGGTTGCAAACAGCTTTTGCCTTATGGCTTCTGTACTCTTAGGCAAACTGTCTTCTGTGTGATAAATATGTAGATAGACTAAATGGATCATCAACTGATGGCAAAGTTCTCTTTTTCCTGTGCTGATGTGCAACATCTTATACCAGACTTCCACAGGAAAACTATGAATATAAAATGGTAAGTAAATACCAATTATTGTTCCTGTGTTAGTGGTAGTTAAAGTTTTAAAGTTCTTAAGATATTCTTCCTAATTTTTGAGAAATTTATATAAATCAAGTTCATAAATCCAGCTAGAAACTTATTAAGAATTAGTATTTTTTTTTCAGGGTTACTGCTAACAACCCTGATCATTAATGATATGAGGGAGTCCTGTAGTATTGAAAAAATTAAATCATTTAGAAATTGGGAGGAAAAGCCCATTTAGTAAAAACTGTGTTAAAATTATGCTGTGTATTTTAAAATTATCTACATTTGGAAACTTTTTAAAAATATTTATAATTGAAGATGGACACAATATCTTTATTTATTTATTATTTTTATGTGGTACTGAGGATTAAAGCCACTGCCTTACAAGCACTCTACCACAAGTGGGCTACAATCCGAGCCCACTTGTAAAAATGTTAACCAACAGTATCAAATACAGGAATATAGTCACATTTTGATGACAGGATATAATGTCCTTTTTTACACTCAAGTGATTACTTAAGTTTCAAAGAGTTTAAAAGTAAAACAATTACTTCTAGTAATTGAGTCCTTATTCTGTACTTACCTGATTACACTATAATTTTAAGGTAAAATGTTTAATCTGATGAATAACTGTTAAATAAGAGTGCTTGAAGAATTAAGAAAAGTTTGAATATATTAAAAAGTAGTTAAAAATTTGAAACTTATTAGGTAAAAATTAAATATGTCTAGTTTTCTTTACAGGTAAGACTTTGATCATTAAAATAAAAGTTCATTTCAACATTGCACATTTCCTGTAAAATCTCAGTCATATTTGTTTCAGTTGGTTTAATGCACATTATTTACTTTGATTGGTTTATTCTAAAATATACACTATTTCAATGGTTCTGACTTATTCATGCTATAAAATAAAATTTAGATGAGGCTCTTTTTTTTTTTTGGACTGAGATCCTATGATAGACACCGACAGCCCAAACAAACAACAACAACAACAAAAATAAATATAGTTATTTAAGCTATATGTCACATGAGCAAACAGAAACTTTAAGGAGGCAAGTATGTCTCTGAAAAACTCTTCAGTTTTTCCTGAAGACAGACACATAGCAACCAAATGGAAATGTCTCAGTCAACCTGAAACTTCATCATAAGGCGGTCCCTTCTGCTTTATTCCTTCCAAGAAAAGTAACTAGAAGTAACCTGATATAAGTTAAATTAGTGTTTTTCTACTATTTGGTTTCCTTGGTTTCACTTTACCAAAAGCAACTGTTATTCCTGGCCCCTAGAGCCCTCATTCTATTTTATAGAACTATTTTCTAGAACTGCTCCTGAAAACCAATTAGAATCTTAAACTAAATTTGCTATAATGTTGTTTTTCTACCAATATATTACAGAGCATAATAATTATAAGCTGGGTAAATGTATTTAAAATCATAAATAAAGCAATTATTTGATTATTTCCAGTTTACTTCCCCCAATAAAGAGCATGTTTTTCTTCCTCCTCCTTGTATTCCATTTCATTTTTCCTTTTTCTTTTTCTTCAACTTTACAAACCAAAATACATTATTTGCAGAACAGTTAAGACTTGTCAGATTAACATAAACTCATTGTAAAGAAATAGTACTTTAAGTATATAAAACAAAGAAGATCAGTTCAAATAAAAATAACCTTGCACTTGCATCATATATTTTTGTATCTCCCAAAGTGCATTCTGGAATGTTTTAATTTTATTCAGGTTGACTTAACTCCTGGTAAAATAAAACCACCAAGATCCTTAGGAAAAATCAGCAATATTGTTAGGGGTCTTGTCCTTCAGTGGGAGATGCTGACATAATGAACAGGCTGCTATTATGTCTGACAAAGTCATTGTGGGCTCCATAGTTATTCATTCTTCAGGAATTACTTCTTGCATCTAGCACTTCTTTTAATTATTTGATACTAAGTATTAGTTAATGTGAACAAATTAAATTGGTGTCATGCTTAATGAATTTTTTGATTAAAAAATATACACAAACAAAAACCTTGCCAGCACGTTAATCATTCATAGCCCACCTTGTAGTGTGAACAGATGTTTTAATTAAAATTGACTGTGAGATAAATTACCCAATGGTGCAATTCAATAAATAACCATTGAAACAATAAATTACAATACAAATATTTACTTGACCACTACTGCTTTTGATTGTTTGCTGCAATAGAGATTGCATTTCTTTTGATGACATTCTTTATAACCTTTGGAAGAAAAAAAATAGAGGTTATTGTTCTTCTTCTCTTAACAATATACTTACTATTCATCAGCTACTCAGAAACTGATATCTACATTTTCATGCACTCATTTTCATATTCAGCAAATGCTTAGTTATCTTCTAGGTGAACAGAAAGACAAAAAGAGACCAGGAACAGCAATCATATTTCAGAAAACATGATAAAAGAAATAGTCCCACCCCCTTGGTATTCATTTCAATCTAGATTTTTATTGTACTGAAACTGAAATTTCAGGTCATTCAAGTGTTTTATTACAGAGAGAGAGAGAGAGAGAGAGAGAGAGAGAGAGAGAGAGAGAGAGAGAAAGAGAGAGGGAGAGAGAGAGACAGAGAGAGGGGGGAAGGAGGAGAAAGGAGAGAGAGAGAAATTTTCATAAAATGATTATTTTAAGATAAATATGTATATAATATGTATATGTACCAAGTGATCAAGTGATGTTTTCCTTTGGATAGCTTTAGTAGAAAAAAATAGTGTTTTGAGTTGTTATTCTATTGTGGGAGACCAACCTTGCACTTGACTGAGTCACACTCCTGGCTGGGTGCTGAAGTGCTCAGTCACAGAAATGTGGCAGAGCTTTTCCCACCCTTCTTGGGTTCAAGGGTCAGTGTCTCCTGCATGGGTGTTTCCTGCTACAGCCCCGTGGGTGAAGCTATGCTCACCTGTTCCTTTATAATATAACCCCTTTCCCTGTTTAGGATAGTATCTTCCATGGAAGTGCCTTATGTGTGTCCCCTTCTCTTCCTGTGCCCTTGGGTGTGGCCAACCCAGGTTTCAATCACCCTGCTGACAGTGGACATCATGAAGATAGACTCAGCCCCCTGAAACCTGACCCCTTGCCTCATTTGAATAGCTTCTCCTCAATGAAAGGGGTTAGAGCATACTCGCACTCCCTCTCTTCCTGCGTACTCTTAAGTTCAGAGGAGCCACAACAGCGACTCCAAACAAAAAGGTATTTGTGCCTCTTTTGTGGTTATTTTGTGCAGCCCAATTAGCTCAATTTAACTGGAGTGACCCCTGAGCCTTTTAGTCACAAACAGAAACCTGGCATTCTATGTGAATATGAATGAACAATAATATGTATTTGAATTTTATAATTACACAGTTTAAACAATTTATGAGGAGTTTTTGTCACATTTTTAGAAGAGGTGTTTCTCTGTAATTCTGGAGATAATTTATATTAGATGGAATTTTTGCTTACTTTGCAGGAAAGTTTATAAGCACTATACATTTTATTTATTTAGTTCACAACCCTCTTTAAATTTTGACTAGATATGTATAGATTTTTTATCAATATGTATGTGGCTTTTTTTATTTATTCCTAATTCCCCCATCTCTTTGGCATACTTAATTATTTTTATATAGTTTATATATAAAATATTTTTTTGGAAAATTTGGGAAATTGTTTTAAATGTGCACATATGAAAGAAACCCAAAATTTTCCAAAGAAAACTCTTGGGGATTGGCAGAATTTTAAAAAACTTTACAGGATGCATAAGACCTTGAGCCAGACCTACTTTATTACATTATGAGTGTTTTTAACAGAATGGTAATGCTATTTATACCACTCTTCTATTTTTCTTATTTCATCAATCAAAATTATTTTGCATTTTTCCAAGTATTATGAAATTCACTTGTGAAAAACCATATTAAATCCCATGAGTTCTAATCTCTACATCACTGCTATAAACATATTATTTTAAGAATGTTAAAATAACTTAGGTTTTTATGGACAGGAATGACTTTGTTATAGGTTAGAAAAATACACTACAAGCTACAAGACCTGGAATAGTGGTGCTCACCTGTAGTCCAAGTTATGTCAGGTTGAGGCAGGACACCAAGTTTGCAACTAGTCTGATTGACCTTGGAAGACCCTGTCTCCAATTTAAAAAGGCTAAGGATGTATGTCAGTGGTAGAGAATTTCTGGATCTCTGGGTTCCATCCCTTGCAACAGGAAAAAAAAAGAAAGAAAGAAAGAAAGAAAGAAAGAAAGAAAGAGAAAGAGAGACAGAGAAGAGAAAGGAGAGAAGAGAGAAAAGAAAAGAAGAAAGAAAGCGGAAAAAGCAAGGAGTGACTCTGGATATTAATTTTGCTCATTTGGAAAAATGAAAGCATAGCACATATTAATTAAATGCATGTTTCACTATCACTTTCTTATACCAAAGTAGTCCCAGATTTTGACACTTATAGTGAATTTACATGCATACATTCATAATATTTTAATAAGTACAGAATATTTTCATACCCACTTGGAAATTATATAAAGGTTGTATATTTCAGCCATGGATAAAAATTCTGCTATAATGAAGTTGCCTCCAAGGTTTTAGCCCATTCTGTGGCAGCCTTGGAGCTAGGATGTCAGTACATCATCTCACCCTGGGATGAGTGGTAAGGCTTTATACCACATTATCTCTGTGTCATCAAATTTTAGATTTAAATTGCCCTGGGAAGCTCAACTTATAAAATGCAGTTAACATAAGCCAACAGAAAGTCCAGAAATCAAACATAGATGTCACAGCCACCATCACTCCCAGAAGCTGGGGGACCCAGTGTCAGTTAATTGTTATTGACCCGAGTAACCCCATGTCATCCGTCCCACAGCCTGGGCTATTCCTTAGTCACATAATGTTGTTTATTTGTGTTTTTGTCTTTAGCTTCCTGCTCTGCTCTGTTCACATTTGTCTTTGTATTTTGTATTTTCATTTCCATGATAACAGTTCCACTTCCATGCATTGTGTTAGCAAAGCAAACAGAATGTGTAGGTGGGAAGACTTTGAAGACAGGCACTCTCACCTTTTTTGGAATAACAAAGTTTCATCTTCTCTACCTGTAAGGGATTTTAAGGAGGTAATTGCTAATGAATAGGCCTATAGGCAACAAAAAAGATTTAGACTTCCTTTTTTCAAAGAAGGCAAGGGAAACGGGTGTTGGCTAGGCATTTACATTCATTTCTTTCCTCTTATCAATATTTCAGATATTTATTTCATTAGCAGCTATGGTTTTTTTCATAAAGAGTTGAAATATAGGACATGGCAACAACTTGAATGTTTTTAGGGAATGTAGATATATGTATATATATATATATATATATATATATATATATATATATATATATAGAGAGAGAGAGAGAGAGAGAGAAGACAGATAGATAGATAGATAGATAGATATAGATAGATAGATATAGATATAGATAGATAGATAGATATAGATAGATATAGATATAGATAGATAGATAGATATACACATATATATGTATATCTAGATATATAAAATACAAATATTTATATTTTATCCATCTTGTATTGTATCTGAACATGCATATAATCATGCCACTCTACTATTTATATATATATCCACAATTTCCTCTAGAATCTTGATGGATTTGGATGTGTTCAATGTCTTTGATACTATCACAGCATGCTACTTTTATAAATTGGGCAAGATAATGAAAAGGGTTGGGCCTTTCCAAAGGAGCTTGTTCTTTTATGAATATAGAGACAGCTCATAGAGTTCCTCAAAATTATTAATCATTTGAAATTGTTTCTCAGCCAAGATGTGAATAATGGTGAAAAATCTATGGCCATTCAGAATTTATAGCACATTATATAGAATATTTTTAGGCAGAGTAACTGGTGACTTCTGCCTGGCCTGAGGTTATGTGCTTCTACAGTTAAATGTGTTTTCAACTAACATAATTTATATTACATTATAATATATTTTAATTTTGGGGTCACATGGACTGTTTCCTTAGGTCTTAATGCTCTAATAAGCATAACCTGGTATATACTGTTTTTCCCATATTTTTGAATTCCATACAGAAATTTCATGCGTAGATTTTGAGAAGAGTTTTAGCATAAAACCTAAGGAAAGTCAGGGCTTTTTTTTTTCTCTTTGGTATTTATGTATCATTTGTTGAGATATAAAATTTAATTTTTACATCTGTACTACTGTGTAAATTCCATAAAAAATTACATAACTTGCCCATTTTAGAAATTCTTCACGCTATTTAACCAACTGACACTAACATGAAAAACATCTCTACCATATTTAAAGTAGAAACTATGGATTAATTAATGTAAGCATGGAAAATTTTCATAAAATATAAGTTTCAGTATTAAAGATTGACTTCCACACTTTATTCTTAAGACATTGCAAATATGACTTCTTAAATTTTGTTAATAATTAGATTTTGTTTTCTTTTAAAATGCATAAATATGAATCTCTTGAGAAATGAGATGTAGTATTACTAGTAACACATTATTTTCTTAGATAACCTTATCATCTTACACTAATTTTAATAATTAAAATAATATAACTCTAATTTTAAGATTATATTGTTTCAGAAGCATATGTGATATAATGTGTGTCATACAATTATAAAAATTTTTCATGAAAAAGATTCATACAAGTTTGAAAGTTTGTAATTTATTTTCTGAAGTGATGAATTTGCTGAGAGTGTTAAACAGGATTCTCATATCTTTCTGTTTATACCATTTTATTGTCATTGTTTACATACTACTGTATTGCTCATGAGAAAAAGTGAGTGACCTTGACCTAAAAGCTCCAACAATTGTACTAATTAGTTTAGTTTGGTAATCCTGTGATAGTAACAGTGTTGTTCCTAGTTTTGAATCCTGCAGGAGTTTTATACTTCACCACATAAAGCCAAATCCTGTTCTTTTCATTAGGCATTCAAACTTCCAGTTCAAACTGTGATATCCTCAAGTCCAATTCATCCACATCCTCCAGATTAGGCTTAATGAATAAATTGGAAGTCCGTTAAGAGATATAATGTATTAGTCACACTTTTAGTGTGAATATCAGAAAATTGGCTCTAAATCCAAAGATTATTTATGGATTTTTATATAAGAAAAGAAATATATATATTACACAAGAGAAAATTTTTTCAAATTGTTTAGTATATTCTCCCTGCTTTGGTTTGCTCTTCAAATTTGACTTTCTGTGTGAGTAAGAAAGGATTGAAATATACAATGCATTAAATCCTATATCTTGTGATTTTGAACAATAGTACTTTATATGTTATCTGCAGGAAAATATGTCTTGGTCAGAAAGATAAAATAAGCCTTCCAAATGATAAAGAATTTTTTCTCATTAAATCAAGAATTTTTTTAAAAAGTGTTTCTTAAAGGAATTCTGTGTGTTATCTTTAAAGTGTTTGTGATCTGACATTTAGTTTACCTACATTTCAGTCACAATTTGCTATGTAAACCTCCCATATTACAAAACTTATTTTGCTACTTACAAATAAATATATTTTTGTTAAGATCTTTAGATGCCCTAAGATGTTTTTAAAGTTTTATCACTATGAAAACAGAATATTTCTGTAGTTGAGATATTTTGATCTTGGCTTGTTTGGTTATATAAACTGGAATCTATTTTTTCACTGGTGCATTATAGTTACACTTAAAAAGTGGTAAAGTCCAATTTTAATATATACTGAGCACTTGGAATCTGACTTTATTTTTCTTCCTTTATAAATTGATGATAGATGATGGTAGAAGATTAACTGATAAATACATTCTATTAATATACATTTTAACTGAATGTCACAAAATTTATTGGATGTCAAACTGCAAATATTAACATTAGTTTCTTAAAAGCAGACCTTGTTTACTCTTGTCTGACACCCTATCTTGATCACACAGAAAAGTTCCTGGCACATCTTGAAGTGTAATTATGTTGAACTGAGTAAGAATATATTTGAATTGTATTATTGTCTCTCTTAAGGAATAATTATCACACGTGTTAGGAGATGATGATGTCAAAATAAGCAAGTACATATAAACAAAAAATGGTGAGAAAATTGATTTTGCATTTCTTGTATTTAATATTGAATTTCTACAAATTATTTCCATGTTAACTTACACTTTGATCATTTTAGTGAGAGCAAGGTAAATATCATCCTTAAAAGCAAAAGAGCTCCATTTCATAGTTTCACAAATCCATTGATTTATTCTTCTATTTTTTTTTTTAATTTGTTGATACATAAACATAAAATATATGCATAGTTGGGGGATTCTATAAGATGCAAGTGTATATTGGGTAGTGTTTGCATCCATTTAAACATATTTCCTCAATCATTTTATTAAAATACTTCCTCCTAGCTCTCTCAAATGTACAGGATATTGCTGGTATATATAGTCACCCTGTTATGCAAAAGCACATCAGAACTTTTAACTACTATCTGACTGGAACTCAGTGCCCATAGATGAACCTCCCCACAGGAGATCTCATGAGCTCATCAAAGGCTGTTTGGATTTGTTTTGATGTTACTTGTTGGCTTGAATAAGTGAATTTAGGAAAGCCTTAGAGAGGCTTTCACTTTCAATATATAGGTAAATTTTGTCTTTTATCTAAGAGTCTCTTTGCCAAATAATAAATGATTACTTGTTATATGTAAGTTTGGAAATGCTAAGAGAAAATATATAAAGTTTTTTGAGAGGGTAGTAGACTACATTGGGAGTATTTATAAAACATAAAAAGTAACCCTAAAGAATGTCAAGTAAAGAACTCCAAATTTGCACAGGCATGAGATTGCAGAAAGGTGTTAATGATCAAAATTAAATACAAATTATTGGTGAGGAAGAATGGCTATTTCTGAATCAAAAAGACCCATGTTCAAAATTCTGTCAATAAAATTTATTTTGCCCAAAGCACTTAATCTGTAAAGAAGAGATCAGAGATAAGATATTGGAAATACCTCTAGTAATGCTTCTATTCATTTTTAGTTATCAAAGTTACTCAGGAGTATAAATATGTTTTAACTGTTACTTTAAAGTTAATCTCTAATGGCATCTGTATATAAAACATACCTTAGTGCTGGCCAATTTTTTATTATATGATTTCACTTTATTATAATATGTCTTTAAACAAAGCTGGAAATAAGTTTGTAAATAAAATAATAAAATGTGCATTGAAGAAAAGTTTAATTTAATAACTAAGGAAACTGGAAAGAAAATAAGAGCTCCTTTGTCTTCATTTCTACCAAAAGTTCATTTATAGTTGCATGACCACTGAAGCAGAGGAGTCCCTAATTCCCCATTTAATCAGACATCCTAGAGCACAGACACTGGAAAAAAAAAAAAAACCCAACGTCACAAAACTCTGATTTACTCTACCTTGCAAAGAAAAAAAAAAGAATCAATTTTACATTTGGTGTTGTCCAATGAATCCCTGGCCTGTGCTAATTTCCAAGATACCAATCTGCATTTTCAATTTCACTACTTAAATGCAAAGAAATCTGCAGAAAACCAACTTCTCTTTTGGATTCACTAGAGGCCGAATCCAGTTTCAGAATGATTAATATAATAAAATAAAATCAGGGACAACTGTTTGTATTATCTATGATCCCAACTTCAAAAAATCAGGGCCAATGGGGATTGCAGACACTTTATGAAAAGGATACTTGGTCTGGGGGTACTTTAAAGACAGAACCACTATTTATTTATTTATTTATTTTTGCACTTGGGGTTGAACCCAGGTTTAGTCTATCTCTGAGCAATATATCCAGACATTTTAATTTTTTATTTTGATTAAAGTCCTCACTGAATTTCAGAGAGTGCCCTCTAACTTGGAATCCTCCTACTATAGCCTCCCAAGGCACTGGGATGACAGAGATGCACCACCCCACTGGAGAAATATTATTTTTTATATCAGTTGAAAAAGTAAGGTCTAAAAGTGGTAAATTATTTTTCATATTTCACTCCATAAAGAGCCTTTAACTCACATCCACAATAAAAATAAAACTTATTTTCAGCTATATTACCATCTCCCAACAAGAATTCTCAAAACTCCCTGTAGTCTTGTAGTAAAAATATAAAATGATTCAGTTCATTCACAATTAAGCCCCAAGTCTTCACAGCATTTTACAATAAATTATTGTGAAAGTAGTTTGTATTACCTATATTGTATTGTTATTCCATATAAAATGTATGTTGTCAGAAAATGTGAAAGTCAGTCTTTCACATGTTGAATTCCTTTTATATCCTATGACTAAAACTGTCTATAAAATGCTTTCAGTCTTTCCTAATGATGGATTTATGCTTATATGTGTAGCTTATATTTATGTCTTTCACGAGGACTTCAATTATTTTAAACCACTACAAATTCTACTATAATTACTATTTTCTTAAATTAATGATAAGCTAACAAAATTTCTTCTTGGCATTAATAGAAGCATAAACCAATATTGTTGTGGGATAATGAAAGGTACAACAAAAATCATAGGTTGTTTCCAGTACCTACAAACAGGACTATTGATAAAAATAGAACAAAAACTTAGGCAAAATGTAAATACTCATGAAATGGCAATGGTATAGGAAGAATGTCCTTATCAGTAGACAAAATCATGTGCTGGGGACTCATGTATTCAATAAATGTTGTTTCTTCTTTTTCCACGTATTTATTTGTTGTGATACACACACACACACACATACACACACACACACACACACATACACGACAGTAGAGTGTATTTTTGACATATTACATGTACACGGATTATGTCTTATTCTAATTAGAATCTCATTCTTATGGTTATACATAATGTGGAATCACACTGGTCTTGTATTCATATATAAACATAGAAAAGTTTTATCCAATTTATTATACTCTCTTTCTTATTCCCATCCCTGCTTTCCTTCCCTTTATTTCCTTGTCTAATCTAATGAACTTCAATTCTTCCCTATCCCACTATTACTGTGTATTAGCATCCACATATCAGAGAGAATATCCAGATTTTGATTTTGTGGGATTAGCTTATTTCACTTGGCATAATAGTATCCAGTTCCATCCATTTACTGGCCTATGCTATCATTTCATTTTTCTTAATGGCTGTGTGTGTATATCTATCTATCTATCTAATATATATATATATATATCTTATTTATTCATTCATCTGTTGAAGGGCATGTAGGTTGGTTCCATAGGTTAGGTTTTGTGAATTGAGCTGCTATGAACATTCATGTAACTGTGTTACTGTAATATGCTGATTTAAAGTCCTTTGGATATATATGAAAGGGTGAGTGGGATAACTTGGTCAAATGGTTGTTTTCTTCCAACTTTTCTGAGGAATTACAATACCTCTTTCCAGATTGGTTGCACCGATTTGCAGTCTCCCCAAAAATGTTATGAGTGTACCCAATCTCCCACATCCTCACTAACATGTATTCTTGATAATTGTCATTCCAACTGGAGTGAAATGGACTCTCAGGGTACTTTTAATTTGTATTTCTCTAAGAAATACAATGAATAAATGCTTGAAATGTTGCACATTTTTCATATATTTGTTAACCATTTGTATTTCTTCTTCTGTGAATTGCTTGTTCTTTTTTCTTTCCTTTTGAAGGTTACAAATTGGGAAATAAGAAAATACTGTGACCAGTGGCATGAAAATGAGTATCCCTCCTTCAGTTTTATGAAAATATTTTTCCATTACAATCATATATTTCAGGTAAGATACCTTTTTAGCATTGAAATATGAAACTATTATTTCTCAGCTAGAAATTTGAGGTTAACAGATGCATTGAACATGTTTTCCTCTGCTGCTTGAATCCTTTTTAACTTTGCTTGACTTGGGATTCCTCAACCCCTCTCCTACATTCTGGGGACTGCAGTCTACCAATTCCTGCAGACATGTGAGCTACTTCTGGCTGAAACTGAACAACCATCTGAGGAGCCAAAATCTCTGAGCCACTCCCAGGCAGAAGTGGAGAAGTTGTGGTAGGTAAGGGGCGTGCTTCCAGTCTACTGTCAAATAGACCTGCAGATGTGATTGCATTATCACAGAGTGATAATTCTCTCTTGCAATAAACTGGAGCTTAGAAGGGACAAGAAAATCTCTTTTTTTCCTCTATATGTAAAATTCTTTCAACACATGAGTTCTCCATATATTTTGCATATTATTCCATCTTGTGTTGCTGTAACAGAATACCTGAAATACTCAAAATAAAAGGAAATTTATTTGGCTCACAGATCTGGAGAATAGCAAGTCCAAAAGTATGGTACTGGTATCAAAGGAATGTCTTTATGCTGGATTATCCCAGCTTGTAGACAAAATTGCAAGAGAGGGCAGGAGCAAGCAAAAAAGAGGAGATCAAAGTCCTTTTTATAGAAACCCACCTTCACAATATGTAACCCACTCCAGTGATAAATCTCTATATACAAATAAGGTCTATGACAATCTGTTAGGAAAGAACCTCCATGAATCAATGAATTATTTTTTGGCCCCACCTCCCATCACTGTTACCTTGTGAATTAATTTGTCTACACAGGCGTTGTGTGGGACACACTCAAAACATATTACCCTGTGAGCAACACAAGATTCTATCTCAGTACAGACAAAAGAAAAAAAAAGCAATAGGTAACAGTCATATATTTATTATCTAAACAGTTATTAAGCACCCAAATATTTCAGGCAGTGTGCTAAATATCATACACAAAAATGATAAGATTGGGTGCCAATCAACTGGTCATGCATTAAATATACTTTTATGTACTTTTCTCAATTCAAGAACAATGACACCAATTTTTGCCTGGATTTTCTTTTGTACATAATCAAAATCAAATTAGCATTTTAATAAAGGAGTTCATATTTGAAATGTATACTTTGCAGATATTATATTGAACCTGCTCAAGCACATATAAGGTAGGTTTAAACATTTCATTTTAGGAATTTCAGGAACTTAAAACTTAGAATTCTAAATTCTTATTTGTCACAGGTGACACCAATAAAAAAAAAAGTCAAAGACATACATCTTTTCTGACCATGAATCAACCTGTTTCTAGAGACACTCTTTTTTTTTTAATCCTACTCATGATGTTTCCACTTAGAACTAGTACTTAACTGTCTGTTCTTAGAACACTGCAATCCTTTAGCTGTGGATGAATGTAGCTCCAGCCAAGGTAAAGTGGTACTTAAGAACACACTTTATCTCCAAAATTGGACATATCTGAGGTCAAATTCTGGCAATATAATCTTGATAAAATTTCTAACTTTCACAATTTAAGTTCATGAAACTCAAAAATTATAATAGCTACTTCATAAAAGTCTTTTACAGACATCCTCCTCTGTCCCACACTGTTTCCTGACTCTGAGAATGCAGAATTAACAAAACACTTTAAGTTCCTAACCTTATAAAGCTTACATCACCAAGTAATCAATAGACAATAATAAGCTTGTAAGATTTTTATAGAATTTCAGCAAATATTGAGGACATAAAATCAATAGAAGTAGAGGAAAGGACACTGGAGTTAGGGATTTGAGGAAGAGGACTTTAGGAACATTAGTGTGAAAGAGCAATTTAGAGAAATGGGACCCCAAAATATCAAATTTCTGGAAAAAGATACATAAGTACACAGGTTTTATAACTGAAACGAGTAAAGAAGAAAGAAAATAGGTTGATGCTTACTAGTTACTTAGGGACTTAACTATCTGAGACTAATACTATGTTTGTTTTTAGTCAGGAATTCTGTGGAAGTCCTTGGACAGAATAATAAATCACCATGATACACTTTTAAAGGATCTCTTTGGCTGCTACATGGGGAATAGGTCATGGTGAGGAAGAGCTGAAGGGAAGACATTAACAAAGAAGGTGTTATGGCTGTAGACATGAGAGGTGTCCTGGAGAATATGGAGAGGCAAAGCCCATAGGACCCGACACACTGCTGATACTCAACTACAACCACTGTGCCTCAGCACGGACTTCAGCTCTGAAGTGGGCTTTTAGGGGATCCATCTACATACTCGTCTGTTCATTTTTATCATTATTTGTGGTCTTTTACAACTTGTGCTTTTCCATATCCTCTTTTCCTTCAACATGTATTCTTTTTCATTGCTTTGTTTCTAGATTTTTCTGTCAATTCATTGATACGGACTATTAATGTCTCAAATAATGTTGGTAACATAATTTTATTACATTTTAGAGCAAATGGAGTCTTTCCATGCTGCAGGAAATATTTTATTTTCCTGGAAATAAAGCCATCATTTCCACCATATTCTAATTCCCTAATATAGAATAGAAGTAAAATTTTTATTTTTTTTCACTTTATTCACATACACTTGAAACTGTTCCTAGAACCTATTGATGATCTCAAGATTAATACTATTAAGAATTTTCTATTATTTCCTATTTTGTGGGTTATTTTACAAGTGATATATATTTTTTATCTGGTCATTTCCTAAGTTTTTTATTGAAAATATATGTAACATTAACAAAATAGCTGATGTAGTCAGTATAATGTGCTTTTAATTCCTTTTTACTTTTATTTGTAATTCAATATGATTGGCCATGGTACTCAGACAGTAATTGTCCTTATATTTACCCCTAGGGAATGTAAAACTTTGTGGTGAAATATACAAGCAGACACAAAATAAATCTTATTAATCATTAAATGGCACACATTTAGACAAGAAATTCAGACTCCTTGGGAAAGAAAGTCTATATCTGCTTAAGGCCCCAGGGAAGAGATTTGTGATGGCAGCACCCGAGGGTCGATTTTTTTTTTTTTGAGACAAAAATATACTGGAAATAAGATGGAGGAAAGGCTAGAATGGAAATTTGGTTGATAGAACAAACATTCTAACAAGCTGTTGACTCCACAATTTTGAAAGTCTATTGAGGAGAAAAGAGGAATGTTATGAAAACCCACAAGTTGTGGTCAGGGATGACGCTGTTTATGATGTGACACATTTCAAGATTTTATTTTTTATGTGAATGGTGAGAAAATTTTGGTAGATTTGAAGGTGATATCCCTTGGGCAACAGTATGCAGAAAAGAATGCAGAACCACAAGACTAGGCATTTTATAAATCCATGGGAACATTTGATTCACTTTAGAATGACTTAACAATATGAAGCTCTGTGTTAGCCTGAGATTTTTCCAAGCCTGGTCTAGAATTGTTGCTAAGACATCTCTTCACCCATTTGCTATTGAACCAGGGGAACTTTCCTAGTGGTTCATATGGTATCAGTGGACAAAATAATGGACACATTTACGTATTAGCTACAGGAGTATACAGGCATTCTTATGCTGTGGATGAGAACATTACAGAGACTCATGGAAAAGATTCTTCCTGTATTTTACCAGTAACAATAAAAAGGTGTCAGAAAATAAAGAAATATCAAAGCTGTTTATGACACAAATTGTTAGATGTAATTTGTCACAATGTACACAAAGATGAATTAAAATGTCTTCTAACTGTTTTATTGGTTGAGTAGTATTGAACAACATGAAGAAGACAGACAATCAAGAGGGAAAAGGTTTCAAGAGTGATAGCAAATGCTTTGCATTTGGACATATGAATCTGAGGTAACTTTCTTCCATCCCTTTGAGTCATGGCTTATTTCCCTCCTTGTCTCAGGTAAGATTTCATTTATTCTAAAGAATGACACCCTTGATTTGTAAGATCCTTCTCACGAAGCTCACATAGTATTATCTAATTCCCCTCTCAAAGGACTTCCAAGTCTTATTGTGATTACATTTTTAGTATTGGCATTTCATTGTACACTGAAGTTTTATCAGGAGAGGGAGGAATTTGCATCTATCTTGTTTATAACATTATGACTGTTGCAGAGCTTAATAAACCCTAAAAATTTTTAATAAATGTCCATGTGAAGATGTCCAGTAAAATTCTTATAGTCGAATCATTATCATTTTAAGTACCTTGGTCATAAACGAGTAGAAAAAAATCTTACATACCTGCCTCTGGGTGATTCAGAAAATATACTGTCTTTGTTTCAACTACTAAATAAACTACTCTTTCTATAGACTTTAGGGTCAGAAGATCATCTAGGACAGGAGATTTACAGTTAACACCTGTGAAAATTTTTTATGTTTTTTTTTTAAATGTTTTTATGTTTGTGTGTAGCATTAATGTGAAACTAAAGATGGTAGAACCCTAAAGATCCAGATACATATTTTAGAGTTCATAACATTTCAATGTTATTTTGAATGCATATATTTCTATTTTAATAATTGCATATCTTAAATCTACATAGGCTTATTCTGGAATTAAAAGAGCACTGTCACAAAACTTCTAATCCATTATTGCATTTTGCATTTACAGTCATTTTAAGACCAGTAGTGTACTGGAATTATTGAAAGGTGATAGGAAATTAACAGAGGAAAATAGCAAACTCAAGAAATCCTTAATGACAAGGGAAGGACATTGCAGGAAGAGGTCACTAGTCAGAATTTGAGAAACAGAAAATAAATCTACAAAAACAGGAGAAGCTGTGCATATTAAACAGTTTCTTTGAACCAAGCCAAACCATTGCCTCATAATACAGCAGGGTTTAGAAACATGGAACTCACACATATGTAGTCTTTTTTTCAAAAGAGACAGAGAGAGAGAGAGAGAGAGAGAGAGAGAGAGAGAGAGAGAGAATTTTTAATATTTATTTATTTTTTTTAGTTTCGGGCAGACATTATATCTTTGTTTGTCTGTGGTGCTGAGGATCAAACCCAGGCCGCATGCATACCAGGCAAGCTTGCTACCACTTGAGTATATATATCCTAAGCCCCCACATATGTAGTCTTTAAAAAGACGTTTGTGAAACTGGTTGAAGATAATTAATAAATAATAGGTTTCCAAATTTTATAAACACTTTATTGTGAGATTGAAGGAAGTAAATGAACTTCAAACAAGAGCATATAAAGAAAATTATCACCTATTCTAATGCATATGATTTTTAAAGGCTGCTTATATTAAATGCAGGTGTTTATGTGGAAGAATTGGGACTCTTGCATAATAATGTTGGGTACAATCAGATTAGAAATTATTTGCCATTTGTTTAAAATGTCAAACAAAAATTTACTCTATAACCTGTCATTCCTAGATAATTCTACAAATGTAAGGATAGCTCATATCTATGCAAAATCTTCTATGCATATTTACAGGTACTTACTTTGCAATAGCCCAAATTGGAGACAACTAAAACATCTGTTAGGAAATGAATGGACAAGCACATACTATTATGTCCATATAACAGAATATGATTCAGCAATTTAAAAATATGGATGAGCTAATGATTTAAAAAGTCATATGGAGGAATATAAAGATAATTATGCCAAACAAAAAATGGTAAAAATAACTCAATTTGTATATTTTAAAAGGTGTGAATTAATTAAAAGCAACAGTATAAGATGAATGATTGCTTGGAATGAATTGAGGGATAAAGAAGATAGGTAGGAAGGAGAAATTACAAAAAAAAGCAACGAAAATCAGGGTGTGGTGGCACACAGCTGTTATCCCAGCAACTTTGTGGTGGAGGCAGGAGGCTCAAAAGCTAGAGGCCAGACTCTACAATTCAGTGAGACCTCCAGGAACTCAGCAACCCACTGTCTCAAAATATAAACAAACAAACAAACAAACAAACAAATAAAACCAGATATGTAGCTCAGTGGTAAAGTGCCCCTGGGTTAAACCTAGAGTAGAAAAAAAATGGAGATTATATAAATAGTCATTGTCTTGATGTCTTGATTTGTGCTTATATTTCTATAAAAATTACAAAATATATTTTTGTATACTTTAAATATGTGCAGTTTTTATATATCACTATAATTATTTAAAAATCTCTGATAGAGATTATGGAAGCAAAATACTTAGACATCTCCATTACTAGGGACTAATTACATCTTGCACTATATAAAAAAATTGAATAATTGCTGTTTCTGTAATATTTTTATAAGGGAGTAAAATCCAACTTCTCTGAGACCTAGGTAATATTTAAAAATATGTTGTTATGTTGTCATTTCTTTCAGTCAAATTTAGCATCACACAAAGAGGCATGAGGGATAGAGGTATTGAAGGGATCTCTTCCTTGACACTTATGAACTGCATCATGTCTCTGCTGCACCCTGTCTATTCCTCCCAGGAGATAAAGGAGATAAAAGATATTCCAGTACTCATTGCATTTTTATGATAGGTAAAGAAAGTGGACTTCAATGAAAGGGAGCAGGAATCCTAGTGAAAATCTCATTTAATTATTTATTGTTACATTTTATAATATAAAATGATTTTTAAATCAACTTTATTATAACATAAAATTCTATTTAAATCATTGGACTGATATCTGTCTTTTGTATTCTAAGCCCTATGCTCACTAAAGGTTACAAATAAATAAATAAATAGAAAGGAAGAAAGAAAAATTACTGAATAAAATTTCAGTAAGCAACTTAGTTCCTGTGATATTTGGAAAAAAAATACGAAAATTTTTGCTCGTTTTTATTATTCTATGCCACAGTCTGGCTGCAGCAAAATAACCGAGGGGCAATTCTAATGTCTTTCAGAATTTATCAGGGTGAACCTCTGGGTTCTTATCTTATTCAATAATTAAAATAAACCAATATACATTAAGCATAATTTACTTTGTATGAGATACTTGTTCCATTATATATTGCTCATATAAAATTAATTTGAGATGTATATTATAATCTTCATTTTTAAATAGAATCTGATTTCTAGCTCTCACTTCTGGTCTGTGTGTGTGTCTGTGTGTGCACACACGCATGTGTGCTCATTTGTGTGCTTGGAGAGAAAGAGAGAGAAGGAAACAGAGTTGCTTTGTTAGTCCCTATCTCCCTCCTTCCTTTTCCTCCTCTTCTTCCCTTTCTCTCTCTCCTTCTTTTCTTCACTAATATACATTGTGCCTATAACATGTGCCATGCTTGTGATTCTGGAATACCAGGAAAGACATATTGCACTTTAAAGTTTACTAGGATATTCAGGTGGTGATCTAAACTGAGTAATTGAGTGGATAGTCTTTTATTATATGCAATAACACAGTTTCAAATTATCTGAGGAATAACATTAATTTCAATTAAATAATATCAGGTAAGAAAGACTTCTTAATCTTTTTCTTTTGATTTATTTAGAAGACAGGATTTTGAACAACATATTTGAAATATTCTTGAACAATATGTTTTTTATACAAAGTAATGAATGCATATGAATAGTAGGAAGTGGAAGAAAATAACAGAGGGAATCAATTTGAGGTAGTTTTACTTTTTGCATGGGTTTCTTCATGCATTGTGCAAGTGTGGTGGTAACTTCATTTTCTTTAACAGTCCCAAACTGCAATCAAATGTAATTTACATAAAAGACAGCAGGTAAGAACATTTTGCAGCATATTTTCCTTTCATACAGGAAGAGAAAGGGAGAAGGAAAAGGAAAGAAAACCATCAAAGAGTTTATGAGGTCGTTTCTGAGACAAAGTCAAACATTAAAAAGCAGCCCTTGGCTTTTGATGGAAAATCACTTAAAGTTATCCAGGTTCCATGGAATGCATTTAAGGCAATATAGCAGATGGGGTGTTGAGTAACATCTTGAGTTAATTTATTTTTGAAATGCACAATGAGTTTTTATGATAAAATTGAATTAGAGAGTCAGAAGGAATACTTTCTCTAGTTATATTGTTATGTTGTAAAAAATCATCAGAGTATTTGTGCAATTATTTTTATAATATGTAGGATATACACTTAAATCAGCCTTAGGTTTAATTTTTTGAAATATTCATTTTTAATTTAGTTCTGAGAAGCACATACAAAGACAGTGTGTGAAATTGCTGTGATCATGTTTCTGAGACAATCAGCTTGTCTGGTACTGAGGAAGTTCTTAGTTGGTATTATTTTGGAATTTGAATTTCTTATTGACTTTGTATATTGACAAGTAAAACAACTTGAAATTTTCATTGTAAAGTAAAAGTGAATTTTCTATCATTGAGCTTCTGTATAGAGCTAAAAAGAATAATAATTTAAGCTTAAAAGTTAACAACAGGCAGAAATTTCATTAATAAAATTAAGTGCATGTGTGTGGTTATGCATGCTCATATAGTTAATATCTCAAGAATGGCCCTCAGGCAAATTCAGATTTGATAAAAAAAAAACTAGAATAATTATATAACTAAGGTAGTTTGTACAATGATCATTTTATTTATGACATATAATGAACTTTTACTATGGTTCTATTAAAATATAACCTGGTAAATTTAAATAAAGATGATAAAATATATCACAGGATACTTTTCTTCAGATTTTATTTCATAATTTTTTCATTTATGAAAGTGCTAAAATAACTAATTTACTTAGAATATATTACATTAAAATTCCATAATTCATTTGAGGAATCTTGAAGGTCAAAAGAGAAACTGTGAAAGAACATACATTGCTCTTTTGCCAGTTATGAGTCAACATCTCCTAAGGGGCTGCAAAGCAGAAACCCTGGAGTAAATTTTCCATTGGATCCCCAAGGACACAAGGTTCTTCCTTGAATATAGGAGTTATTGTGAGATGTCAGATATGCAGAAGCATCTATCATAACTTTCGTGGCAGATAGGAGGATGACAGGTAACATGTCAGCATGCACTTTCCCTTCCTTCTACTGTGGCAGCCTGGCAGCTACTGCACACCCTTTATTGTGCAGGTGCTTTCTTTTGGCAGACATGTTGTGATAATAGAGCAATCCAATGAAAACATCAGTGAGACTCCCTGAGAGAACATTTGCTGCTTTGGAAACATTTGCACTTACCATATGGTAAGGGCATCTTAGGCTATGAAACAGTGTTTGTGTGAAGTTTCAGACTTTGAGAAGTATGAAAAATTTATTATGGTGGAAATGCGCACAGTTTTAAACATTTTAGAATGTAGTTGCACAGTTAAAGTCAAAGAAAAGTTAAAGTTAAATCTCATGATATCAAAGAAATACATATCAAGTTCAGTCATTATTTTTTACTAACCTTATTCAAAAAGTCATGATAATATCAGTCATCATGTCCCTATATATCTGTAAATTTTACATCTACATATATAATCATTGATGGATAGAAAATACTTATATAAAATAAAAGTATCTGTACTGAACTTACAGATGTTTTTCTTTGTATTCCATGAGTATACGATATAACAAATACTCACATTGTCTTTAAATTTTATTAAGCATTTTAATTAATCCAGAAAAGACTTAAATTATGAGGGAAGAAGTGCAAAGGTTGTGTGCAAATTCTACACAATTTATATAAGGGACTTGTGCATACACAGATTTTGCTTCCTGAGACCAATCCACCTTTGATACCAAGGGACATCTGTAATCTATTCATTAAAATTTATATATTTATATATATATATATATATATATATATAGATAGATAGATAGATAGATAGATAGATCGATATATACATATGTGTATATATAAATGGCATTACATTTGTATTATATATAAAATATTATATATACATATATATGTATATATATATATATATATATATATATATATATATATACACACACACACACAAACACACACACACACACACACACACACACACACAGAAAGAGGGGCAAGGGAGAGTATGCATCCTCATTATGGTAAGAGATAATACCAGAAAAAAAAGTGCAGCTTAAAATTATGGAGGTTTGCTTCCTTTTTATTGAATTGCCTCTCTGTGGAGGTCAGCCATATCTTTGCTCCACTTCACTTTCACTTAGATGTAAGCCATAGAGTGTCTTCATCTGGAACACAGTCTTCCAGAGGAGAGAAGAGAGATACCTAGAGCATCTAAAGCTAATTCTTAAAATTTCTACTGGGAATTGTCTGTGTAACTTTGTCTATATTTAACTTGCCAAAAGAAAAAAAAAATGACAATGTAAGCCTGGTGTTAATCAATGTTTCCTAGGACCTTTTCCATTCAAGGGAATGACATTCTAGACACAGATATATATAAGTGGTCTATGAAGGTAAACGTGTTAGCTAGTTCAAAAAAAAAAAGAAAAAAAAAGAAAAAGAAAGAGAAAAAGAAAAACAACATTTGAAGGTTATTTTATTTTATTTGATAGTAGGCATTAAACTCAAGGGCTCTTAAAAATTGAGCCACATCTCCAGCTCTTCTTTATGTTTTATTTAGAGATAGTGTCTCACTGAGTTGTTTAGGGCCTTGCTAAGTTGCTGAGGCTGGGTTTGTACCAGCAATCCTCCTGCCTCAGACTCCTAAAATGCTGGGATTACAGGCATGTGCTACAGCACCCAGCTGAAGGATGATCATTCTGCAGTAGAACATAAATTAGCAACTTATGTCTGAATTTAAATCTCAGTTCTGCCATTTATTTGACATATGATCTTGGAAAATTTACCGATCATTTTATCAGACATTCATATGATAGTAGAATAAAATCAAACAACAATGACCAGGACAGTGGTTTATATTATCAATAAACCTGTAAAAACACATGATTTAGCAATGTATATTTTATATCCTATTTCGTTTTTGAAAACCAAGAAACATTAGCCTTTTGAAAATGATACCACCATTACTACAGTTTTAGTTGAAGAAAATGTAAACTTTTCATTGAATATGATCAAAACCAAATGAAAACAAAATCAATGAAACTATTTCTACATAAGACCCTTTTAGTGAACATACAACTTTGTATATTGTCAATTTTCTTGTACTAAGTAATATGGGAAATATGTGTCAATAATTATGAACACATACATACTCCACAATTACCTACAATCATGGGTACAACTATTTTCTCCTCAGTACACACAGAATGAAAAAGACTTGAGATAAATCACTATACTAGTCAGAGAGTGTTCTGTAGTTTATTTATTTTGTAGGGTAAAAGGTAAATATATCTCTCTAATAATCAATAGACATGGCTCTTTGTTTCTTTGAAAAATACAGATTTGACTTTTGATCTTTTAACCTTGTGAAAATTTTATAGCTATGATGCATTCTTTAATTCTTGGAATAATTAAAAAAAGTATTTCATCCAACTCTACGTTTTTAAAGCAACAATTCATAGAGCCTGTTCTCTGTTTTTCATGATCATACTTATTTGTAGAAATGCATCTATTCGAAGTTGGACTTCCACCAATGTTTGACTGGAGTGTTTTAGTTTGACTTTAGGATGTCACCCAGGATGTTACTTGTAGAATGTCTCCCAGCATTTTTCACCTGTTACTTAGTTATAGAAAACTCAACTACACTATCCATATCCAGGTGTTCCTCTTTATTTAAGAAAATTAATAATGTGTAGGTACTCTATATAATTCTTTTTGATGGTATAATTAGATCAAGTATAGGGGGTACTCTTTTTCATGTAATAAGTTTGTAGTATTTATGAATTTAAACTTGCTAATATTTCTTTATAATATACATTTTTTTCTAAGGCATCTTAGGTTACAAGATTAAAATGCAAAGGTTAGTTTTCACTAATTATGTTTTTGTTATCACCTTATTTATACTTCTATTTGTAGAGAGAGACAGAAAAAAGAGAAGGAGGAGGAGGAAGAGGAGGAGGAGGAGGAGGAGGAGGAGGAGGAGAGAGGTGGAGGAGAAGAAATAGACAACATCGAAGGAGAGGGAGAGAACAGAGAGGCAGAAGCTGAGGAACAGTAACAGGAGAGGTAGAAGCAATAAAGAAGTGAAAGGAGATGCAGAGTTTCTACTTGATTTCATCATCACTCTTTTCTTGGTTTAAAGAGCTGGCAGGTCAATAGGCACAGCACACCTGTGCTCATGAGTAGAGAAGCAGAGGGGAGTGGATTTCCTTCTGAACTTCTGAGGGACATGGTCCATAATGCTACTCCTGGGATGGGCCTGTAACACACTCACATTTTCAGAACTTTTAACCTACATTGCTTCATATCAATGTCTCTTTTCACCCTAAATTCAATTCTATGATATTTTCTGTCAGTCTGATTAATGTAAAAATGACCCTGAAACTTTTGGAGATTCAATTGAAACAAATTTTCATCTGGGGCAATATTTTTAAATTTAGTTTGATATTATTATGAGCCCACAATAATTCTTGCAAGTTTAAATTATTTTTAGATGGTCCATTCTTGGAAGATTTCTGATCCAATAGTGCTAGCGCAAATGGTATCAGGTCAGCAAGATGCTGAAATAAGAAAGGGGTGTTTAACATGAATGTATTGAAAATGAATGAGAAGTAGATACAAAATACGGTTTTCAATGTCCCAGATCAGTAACTAGCCTGTGGAAAATTCTGCCAATCATGTTATATAAAATTACAATCATGGAATATTGTTATGGGTGTCCATTAAAAAGCAATTCTATTAGTAATACTTTAGGATCATTTTTACAATTATAAGTATACCATATCATACCATACATTTTCCTTTCTGTCTTTCAATTTGTATTTTTCCAATTGAGATCCATGTAAAATAGATTCATTAAAATTTTGAGCTTACTGGATATAAACTTTTAATCATCTTCTAAGCAGCAAGCATATTTATGTATGAGTGGTAAGTTTTAAGCATGCCATATTATCAATTACATCTTATCATAACATTATCATTAACTATAAAGGTAAAATAAATTGTATAAGTAATCAAATAATAGACAATTCTAATGTAAAGAATAAAGTAATTTTTATTTTTTTATAGAAAATAATACTGCAAAACATTTTTCTTCACAGAAAGAGGTATTATGTAGTTAAAAATAGGAGAATTGTAACTACAGTATATTAACTAGTTGTTTAATAATAATACAGCATTATTTGGGATTTTGTTATAATGTTGGTATTTGTTAGTTTTTAAATTCATAATTAGTTATGATTTCTTTATTCATTCTAAGTAAATACTTATCTTTATATATTTTGCACTTTAAATATTTTAATGTTCTTAAGGGGACTATAAAAATTTGTAAGTCATGTAAAGCATGGATTCACTCTTGACAAAAGTTAGGCCTCACCTCAGTGTTAACATATTTCTCCCTGTTTGTTTTGATGATGACTCTCCTGTCTTTTTCTAGTATCACTCTTCTACTTGAGAGATTTTATGCTCCTGGTATATTTTTACTCTTAATCACATTTCATTATTCAATTTTGCTTCACTTTTTTTATTACTAATGCTCTTCTATTATGATATTGGGCAAATATGGTAAAGAATGCAAATATGTATATATTAAAATAAAATTATATCTTCCATGTAAATGTCATATGCAATATTCATATTATGACAAATGGCATTCCTCCTTCCAATTTTCATGCTTAATTATAAACACATAGGCAATATTACAACACTCCTAACCACAGATAAAACTCATAAGCAACTTTTGTAGATAACACACTTGAATAGTACATAAAATTGAGAACATTCTCCAAATTTTTTTCTACATCTCTGAGGTTACAGGGATATTTAATAAACAGAAGAATAAAAGTAGTATATTTGAAAAGACTAAATGCTGATTATTAAATTCTATCTAATGAGTCTCTTCTTCAATATAAATCCTTCATTTTCTTTAAGAATTAGAAGGTTACTATCTGCCCAAAGTGTTTCACTGTTTCTAACAGGTTTGCTGGAGCCAACAGGGAATATAGCCACCTTTAGCTTTCTATTTTTTTTTCTAGTTTCTACAATGACTTTCACCCTTGTGTTTGTTCTTGCTGTTTAATTATAATACCGTCTCATTTTTGCATCTCCGTGGTACAATTATTGTGTTTCAGGGTTGTGTATTTAAATGCTCGGAAGACAGAACACCTTGATTTTATCAGTAACTCATTCCAAATCACATTTAAGGGTCTTAGCTCTTGATAGGCTTCCCATGGAAAACTAACAGGGTTCTGTGGATACTTTCCCTTACAGTGTGACCCATTTCTAACCTTGCCTATTTCAGAAGTGTCCTGCCAGGAACACTCATCTTGCTACCTCTAACTTTCTTAGATTATGATTTTTTTCTTCCATTGAATAAAAGGCACACGTATTAAAATGAATTACTAAATAATTCTCACCAATAAGCCTAAAACTCTTTCTAAAACATTTATGGGTTCATTGGTATTTTCTATCAGTAATTAACCTGGAATAATCATACATGTCCAATATCACTTGATTAAGGTCTAGAAGACAGATTGTTCGTGGTGCTATTGCTAATCATTCACCCTTCATTATCCTTCATACTTTTCAAGACACTGCATGTCGGTGAGTTAACTAAAGCAACTCCTACCTTAAGATATTTCTGTAATTAAGTTTGAACCTGGAGAATAACTATAGTTTATAGTGAGAACTTTTATCAAGTAAAACAAAAAAATTGTTTTGTCAGTCTCCAGTTCTGAAATAGACTATGAATCCCCAAAAGTTATAAACCCCCCCAAAAAAATAAGCTTGGAAAATTCAATGAACAAACTACCTGTGCAATATTAAGAGAAACTGTACAGATGCCACTGATGAGAAAAATCTCTGGAGATATAATTTGTCCTGTGTATTATATTGGCTATTGAAATTTTTAGAAAATTAACTTATGAAATGATTAGATTTCTGTGAGCAATTATTTCTCTTTAAGTGAATTCACTTATGTTATAATATTCATAAAAATATTGGGTAGTATAATATTTATGATTAATTATTGAATTAGTTTGACAGCTTACACATAAAAAATGATTTCAGAAATGATTGTAGGGACAAAAACTGGGAAAACAAACCTATAAATAAAAATTTGAAGGATGATGCTCAACTCACACATCTTACAATTTATTTTAGAAAACATAAATCACTCTTGAATACCTAAGTACAGAGAGAGAAATATAAAAATACAAAATATAGCACATGCCAAGCAAAATTGAGCATTTTGTTCTAGTAGTTTTAAGATATGTGTATATATATTAAAGAGAATGCTTTATCATCTATAGTGAATTTTTTATGATTTTATGTTGCTTCAGTATCCATTTTTGTCTATGAACATTAACTTTCCCCATCAGAAGTAGGGCTCAGTCTCTCCTGACCATTTGAAGTTAGGTCCACTCACCCAAGTGGCTCAAGCCAATGCCAAGAGATTAAAAGAGGATTCTCTTTCATTGGGTACCCACCTTTCTTCCAGCTTCCTTTATCTGGACCACTCAGGCATTTGCCTTTGAACTAAAAGTGACCCACACCCTATAATATGCAATGTTAATTGTTATGTGCTTCTTTTCTCTGACTCTTCATTTCTACTTCTCATGATCAACTCACTAAGCTCTCCTTGCTATAAGTTAAAAAAAGAAAAAAGAAAAAACAATTGGTTTTCTATTATGGTAACATACCAAATTTTCACCTTTCACCTAAGAACCAGAAACTACCCAAAGCTGTGTTTGCCTTAGGAAACTGGGGAGAAAACAGCTTCAGGCTTTTGCATGGTCAGACAACCATCATAATTTGAGAAATGATAGTTTATTAATAAATTTTAAGAAAAAATCTCTTTTAGTGCTATTGAAGCCAGAATTAGACAGGCAGTCAGTGTAGATAGGTAAATCGAGTCAGGTTTGTCAAGGAGGCCAATTTTGAGTGAGTCTCAAAGTTGGAGACTGTCCCCTGAGGGACCTTTTCAAGAACCTTCCCCTGCTCCAACCTGTTGCCAAGGTAACCTGTCCCAGGAATTTTCCTTCTCTACAGGGAGCTATAAGGTTGTTCATGTGTCCTTGGCTACTCTATCTGCCCTCCCTCCTTCAATCCACCTATTTCCCAACTTTTGGCCATCTCACTGAGCCTTCCTGGACCTGGTCATGTATGCAGGAAGGAGAAAGATAAGAGGGAAAACAGGAGAACAAAGGAAGCCTGGGACATATAAAAAGGGCAGAACACCTGCTTCTTGGGATACCAGGATACCAGCTATGGCCCCCTTCTCCCTCAAGGGAGAAGTCTTTTTAAATAAACCCTGCTTCATATGCTTGCCTGGCGTGCTTCTCTAATGTTCACACTTCAACATGTGGGGAAGCAGGACTCTTCACCCATAACCAGCAGTAACACTGGGTTCAATTCCCAGCAATGGGGGGGGGAAGTGTTCTAAAAGGAGAAATAAATGGATGTTGTTTTACTTTCTTGCTTTTCCTAGTTAAAACCTCATGCACTTGCTTTTACTAATGGTTGCAGGACTTCTCAGCAAACATAAATGTCTTACAGTAAATCAAATAGAAAGTGAAAAATTAATAACATTTTCTTATGAGGTTTACCAATTGTGTCTAATTCAAAACAAAAGTTATTTTTAATAGCATTTATTTCCAAGGACAGACTCAGAAAGTCAAACTTCTTGGCTAGATTATGTCATCATTAATTCACACTGTTATGTCCTTGAATTAAGTTTTTAATTTTCTGGTTATTTATCAATAATGTCATCCCATTATTACCCATTTCTAGATGTACAACTAGTCAGAAGAAAAATATGTGTTTGTGCATATATAAGCATTTAAGTATACTTATGGATAAATAAGGGAACATATTCTACTCAAAATTCTAGTGTATTTACTTTTGAATCTATGATAGAAATTATGTCTTATAAAATGTATTATTGCTAGCTATACTATTGTTATTGCTGTTTACTGGTGACAGTCCTTGCTTTCTCTGAATGTTGAAGTATAACACCAGAGAAACACACTGAGGCAAGTGTAGAGTGGCAAGTGGAAGGCTTATTAAAGTATAACAGAAAAGAGTTCTCGAAGGAAGAAAGGGACCAGAAAGGCGGATATAGCTAAGGTCTTCTTTCCTTTGTTTCCCTTTATCCTGCAGTGATAGAATGCTGGTGGGAAGGCCAAAAGGTGGGAGATAGGTGGGCTGAAGGAGTAATCTGGGCAGGAAGGGCCTATGGTGGTTTTAGATCAGCACCTCCCTGTTTGCTGGGAGCTGTTTCATTAACAGTTTCTTAGGATGGGTTTCAACCTTGGGGAAATTAACATTTCAATTTCCCCAAGTGCTGCTCTGGTTTCCTGGACTCCATTCTCCATAATGGTCTCCATTTTCTTTATCTTACTTAGTTTTAGACCCAATTTACCTAACTACACTAACTACCTATCTTTAAATCTGGCTTCACTATCATTGGCACCCTTTTTAATACAGGATGGAAAGTACAGTCACTGAAGTCAGATTAGTTAAGCTTTAAGTGAAACACTAAGATTTATGACTTTGGCCAAGTTCCTTAAACTCTTTTTGCCTCAGTTTTCTCATGATTAAAATGGTCTTTTACAATATTTATCTCATCATGACATCTTGGTGATTAACTAGAATATGGTAATGACTGATGTGTCACAATGCTTGCTTTTGCTTTTTTGTAACAGTTTTGGTTTTAACACAGTATTTGTGAAGATGAAGGTAAATTAGATTAGCCTGGCTGAGGAATATTCTCCAAAGAGTGCAGTTTCCTGGGCCTGACTGGCTGTGCTCACCAGGATCTTGAATGTGTTACATTAATTGCAGTTCATTTAGTCCAGAAGATCAGTCTAAAACTGTTCATTAAGTATAATAGAGGGTCCTTGTAACTCTTTTCCTCATGAACACAGTAAAATAATTTGTTCACTTTATAAATTCACACAATGAAATTAAGCCTTGGTAATAAAATCCACATAAGCCTATCAACAAATCACAAAATATGCGAGATCCTTGTTCTTTCCTAGTTATTCTCTGAAGGAACTCAAAAAAAAAAAAAAAAAAAAAAAACAGCCCTGACTATCTTAAAAGGGGTACTCTTGGAGTTGAAAAGGCTGGATTTCTTCTTTTGTGTATGACCCATACTGTTTTGTCTGATGCTGTTCTGCCCAGAGATTTTTCTTTTATAGATCCTTTTCTATATCTTATTCTGTTTGTAAATTTATTCACAAGCCATATTTAAAACAATGTTTATAAATTCATTTCGGCAGTCCTGTGTTTCTGGCAGGGGTCTTTATTGCTCTATTTATCTTCACACTGGAATGCTACCCATACTTATTTGTATTTCTCTAAGGCCCTACGGCATTTTCACACAATCTGCTCATTCTAAGTTTCTTTTTTTCATCCAATTTTTATGTTTTCAGCTATGTTGTGTGTTAATAGCCTTGTTCTTTCTTCCTCTGCTAGTTTTTTTGTTTGTTTGTTTGTTTGTTTTGTTTTGTTTTGTTTTGTTTGTGGTCACTGAAAGCACATTCCCCGATTAACATTTGAGCCAGAAATTTTATTTATTTTTATTTTTTTTAATATTTATTTTTTTAGTTTTCGGCGGACACAACATCTTCGTTTCCAAAGGTGCTGAGGATCGAACCCAGGCTGCATGCATGGCAGGCGAGTGTGCTACCCATTGAGGCACATCCCTAGCCTGAGCCAGAAATGAAAAAAAAAAGTCCTCCCTTAAAAAGAAATGTGGGTGTCATGATCCATTCCTGTGTGCAGGTACTTACTTTACAGTCCCTGCAGTGACTTCTTCCTCATCATTAAACTATTCTAATTTGTAGGCTTATGTATCCAATCATATCAATCAATATTAGATAGGGAACAGCCTAGTATATTTATTTATTTTCTCTCTCTTTAGTGGTTATCTGATGTAGATACAAGCCAAGGAATGTCACAAGTTAAGGGGGGCTGGGGATGTGGCTAAAGCGGTAGCACGCTTGCCTGGCATGCGGCCCCGGTTCGATCCTCAGAACCACATTCAAACAAAGATGTTGTGTACACCAATAACCAAAAGATAAATATTAAAAATTCTCTCTCTCTCTCTCTCTCTCTCAAAAAAAAAAAAAAAGGTTAAGGGAACCTGTAAGAGAAAAAGGAGAACCTGGGAAAGGATTATGGCCCACTGGTGTTTTGCCTTAGGATTCCTGGCTTACAGAATTGTGAAGGAATCAATTTCCTTTATTTTGTGGTGCTTTATTTATTTATTTATTTATTTCACAAAATTTCTAGGACAGAAATACAACATTTATTAGCTAATACAAAAATAAGAAAGTTGTCATGTTGCTGATTATGAATAATTTGTAGATAAATACTACAAATATTTGTCAGAGTGGAATGTGATCAATGGTTTCAATTTTGGAAAGAGAGGACTAATAGCAATAGCTTCAACACTGTGCCAAAAGTAGCAGCAGCAATAATTAGTTTGCAAATATCAACCCATTTGATTTTTTACAATGAACTTATTTGCAAATTCTTGGTGGTATCTATTTTGTCGAAAAATTTTAGCCATTTTAATCTATTGAACTTATTTGTTTGCCAATATTCTATAAAGTGATTGCACATTCTAGACATATACTGAGTATCTCGAAGTTTAGATACTCAGTAAACGTCTGTGGTTTAAGATAAGCATCATAACCGCATGTGGAATAAGACAGACTTGTGAAAGATAATCAGAAATGTATTTTTTCTCTAATATCCTTTCAAATAGATTCTTTTGTTTAAGGATAAATTTTAGCCCAGTCCCATTTTAGTTCAAATTAATAAAGTGTCCTCAAGGTACTTTAAAAAAACAGAATTTTAGACTTTTTTTTCAAAAATATTTATTGAATATTAAAATTTAGGGCTTTTGGGTATGTAGACATAACAATAAAGAAGCTTCACCTTGGGAAGCTTCAACATTTATGGAATTGTTTGGGGAAATCTTTCCAAACCGAGACTACACTTGACCAATAGGGAAACTGTCCTGGAGGAATAAATGTCTCATGACTTATGTGCATCTCTGGGCAGTTTTCTCAATGAAGGGGCATCCAATGTGAAAAGATGACATGAATATTGCCTCTGATTTTACCATTAGGACCAATGACACATCTTTGACTATGGGAGCCCTCATGTCAGCCACAATCCATAGCCTGCATTTGTTATTGCCCAACATGTGTTTTTGCAGCTCAGTGTGACGTTTTAGCAATTATTAGCATTCTCTTATATACCTGGATTAATATTTGAGTCAATCAAATAAGTCAACATAAATACTCCTGTAGGAATTCACCTGATATTCTAAGGTAGATCCAAAAGGTTTATGGGATTAGTGTATCCGCTTTAGTAATTCCAGAGGAAATTAGTTGAAGTCAGTACTGCAGATTTGGCTTACCTTGTTTTTTGAATTCCATATAGTAGTACCTTTATAGGTCCTATGACACACTTAATTATACTTGGTCCATGCCCCTGTAAGCCAGATAAATCAGTAGCCAATTAAATGGTAGATTTACATATTTAGAGTCAATATGATCTAGAAATTATGACTGGATCTATTGTTTCAATGTTGGGATCATGTATTTCATTAAATCAGTCACATTCAGTTCATGTAGGTGATAGGATTTGTGGCACCATTGTCCTAATGACATCCCTTTTTCACACACACAAGAAAGCAAACAATTCTAGGGAGTCTTCTCCAATTCCATGATATCATATTTCTTATGCACATTCTTTTTTCTTCCAGAACTGTCTCTCTGAGAACATTCTATCCTCCTCACCAGAAAGGATTGAAATTATATTTTATTTGCAGTCTAAGAATCTAGCTTGCCAAGATTGCATGGATGCTGTCAGAAGACATAAGACTCCAAGATTATATGCAAATGATGTTATTACTCATGGGGCAGAAAGCAGCCCACATGTCCTAGGGACAACATGACAAATTCAGGTGACACATAAATAATAGGGAGACTAGCAAATAAGAGAAGGGCATCTGAGGTGGGGAAAAAGAAGGATCAGGGAGAATGATCTGGAGGTGAGTACAATTAAAATACATAATTTGCATGTATGACTATACCCCAATAAAACATTATTATAAATAATTATGATGCACTTATAAAAACAAAACAAAACTCAGGTGGATTCTGTGTAGGCAGTGAGTTTGCAAACAATCAAGGAACATTGAACTTAGGTACTCAAACTTTGTGTAGAAGTACCCATCTTTGTCCCATATAAAGGCATTATCTTTATTCTGCTGGATGGAAAACAAGCCTGAAATTTTCTCCAGAGAAAAACATTATTTCTATATCCCAAGGCTATGTTGCATGCAAACATTCTTGAAAAGCCAATTCAGAACAAAGGCTGTCAGTATTTCTTCATATGAGATGTGCAAGAACATGAGATATCCATGGGAAAATGTCTTACAACAAACAGATATTTTAGTAAGAACTTGGTCATTGCATCACTAGAAATTTCATCCAAAAGACAATCCTCTGAATTTTCATAGAGTTTATCTCCCATCCTGAAACCCAGATGTCTGACTAAAATCTCCAAAGTACTAGCAACTTTTAGTTAATCCTGTCTAATCTCATGATATCATTTATGTGATCAAACAGTGTGATGTTCTGAAAGATGTGCAAGCAGTTCACATATCTTTGGATTGTTTTGACAGATGGCAGAAATATTGCATAGCTCTGAGACAAAACTGTAAATGAATATTTTTGTCCATCTTATGTGAATGTAAATTATATCCACTTTTCTGATGGGGATAGAAAACAATGTATTCATTAGTTTAATGAGGATAGAAACTATGTACCAGGACATTTATTAGTAAGATTCAATAATAAAAAAAAATTAGGCACAGAACCTGTGATGAGAGTTACTTTGATAAGCTTTCAGTTCTCTTAAGCCATTCTCCATAATACATTCAGTGTCTGTGTAAACCAAAATTGTGAACTGAAAGGAGATATGATCAGAAATACCCACCCTGCTTAAGGTAGACTTCGTATGTTGATAAAAATCTTTGTTATTTGCCCAGGATACTGCATTGTTTTTGATTTACTATGTTGACCTCAGTTGGAAACAGTTGTAGAAGTCTGCATTTAGTCTTTAGTATGACAATATGTACCTGAGAGGGCAAGAATTGGATGTGGATTTCCTTCCTAAGTGCCAAGAGAATCAATTCAATTACACTTTCTGAGATCTGAGAAATGACTTCTGGGTTCTCACTTTCACCCCAGGTCTATCCACATTCTGAAGTTTAGCCAGGACTCCATTTATTATCTGGCTTATAAAAACCCCTTCTCTAAAAAAAAGGGTCCATGGTGATGTTTTTTCCTTGTATGTCAATCCCAATTTTCAGACTCTGTCTCAAAGTGTAAAAGCATAAAATGGCTTGAGTAAATGGTTTATAGGTCTCTTTGGGGAATGTGGGGGATGATGATGAGAGAATATATTTGCTACAATGTTATTGAAACCCATCTTAGAAAGGATTATTTAAGCAAAGATTTCTAAAATGAAAAATTGACTCAGTTCTGGGAAATAAGCCAGGGAATATAAATCTTTATGGGAACAACCATCTTTTGCTTCATGCTTATCTATTTTTGCCTTGTGGGGTAATATATGTCAAATGGCACCCTTGTTGTTTTCAGATGTTGCACTTAAGAACATCATGTTCTTTTAACTATTACCCAACATTATGGGGGTCAAAGATCCTCAGCTATCCCTTCAATCTCACAAGTCATTATGCTAATTAAAGCTTCCTGGCTTCTTCTAGTTAAGCACTGCCATCTGGTCTCTAGTACTTTGGGGCTCATCATTCCCATGGACATTAATGAGCCCCAATCTGTGATTTTGTGATTACTTCTCCTACCATCATTGGCCCTGATCTATGGAGGAGAACCATGAGTGAACTTCATGAAGCAGGTGGTACTCTCATTTTTTCCAAAATGGTGTCTGTACACTAGCTATGGAGAATTTCTCTTCTGTTTTTACATAATCTATCCTTTCATTATTGGCTACTTTCATAAGCCTCTTTATCCATTTTTTACCATCTTAAACACAGACATTTTCATTTCCCGAACATTGGTCATTACTTCTTCCAGTTTTTCAAATGCCAATGTAAGAGTGAGTTAGCTCCATTTCCTAGGGTTCTTCTAAAGTTTTGTAGTCCTATTCTATGAGGGAAAAATCATTCTAGTTTTATATTTAAGTAACCCTCTTGTTAAAACATTTCAAACTCCAGTTTCATGGATAATTGTCAAGAGCCCTCCATGGACTATGTATGGACCAAATCTACATGGAAGCCTATTGAATAGGAAAATCTGTTTTTTTTTTGTGAATTTCCAGCAGCAATATTGTTGGTAGGATTGCCCAGATACATGTGAGTCTTAGTCAGCTCTGCCAGGTCCCACACAGCACTGGATATGGGGTAACCTGCTGAAGCCACACAGTGTCTCCGAGATGGATGTTGCCTGCCAAGATGCCAATCACGCTGTTGACTGCAAGATATCATGAAGCAAGACTTCATCTTTGGAACCTTATCCCTGCCTTTGATGTACTCCCTTAAATAAAACCACCAGAGCCATTTTCTAATTGTTTCTTTCAGCTCCTACCAGGACTGGAAGATCCTATCAGGCACTCTACTTTTAAAACCTATTCTCACAATGTCTTTTATTTCATCACTAATTATTTAAGACTCTATTTTCTCAGGTGTCTTATCACCTCCTCCACAGGAAGAATTACTCTGGCAATGGATAATTCTTTGGTTTTTCCAGGTACCTATAGGTTAACTTCTTGCAACTCCATCAGTGGGTAGTTTATTTCCAAATTTATAAAGCCAGACCATTAACCAGGGACATATGATGCTGTGACCTAATCCCAATTATTGGCCAGGCTAGCATGACAAGCAAAGAGAGCAACTTCTGAGTGGGCTGTTCTAATTCCATGTGTGACAGATCTCTGCAGCTCCTTTCTGCAGAGCAGAAGTTTTCTTTCCTAACAAGATGGAACATCTCTTCAAACTTTCAAATTCCACAAGCACGTGCAGAATCAAAATACCTAAGGACATCCCTTAAGATAACTCCATTCTATGTTTCAGAATAGGTGGTTTCCCCAACCAGAACCCTGATCATCCATAACTAATCTGCATTTTCTAAGCATTCAAAGACCTCTGAATCTCTGTGCCTTGAAAGACCAACATTTACTTTACTCAGATAAAAATTCAGATATGCCTACTCTGCTACTATAGGAAATTGAAGCCACTTAGCTCTCAATTTCAGGCTTTCATGCTTAGACACTTTCAGCTTCTCCGCCATTTCTAAACTCTATTTTCTCTTGGTAAGTCATTAGAATTACTTTGCTGTAACCAACTATACCCCTGTCTTTGTCAGCATCATTCTTTCTGTGCTTCCAATGCCTGGATAATTTATATGAAGTATTGCTTCTTTCCATATAGACATTTCACAAGGTCATCAATCTTTAAATATTTAGCAATGGATTGACCACATTGTCCTAGAGAATGCTTGTGTCCCAGATACCATTCAGGGAAGTGGTATCTTCAATTGCTTGTTTGTGAGTGAGACAGCACTAAATTTTCTTCTTAGTCTCTGTATTCCTGGAATGTTTCAGGAATCTTTTGGATTATTTCAGGTCATCTGTAAGGTAGCTACTGAGATGGAAGTAAAAGGTCAGGTGATTTACTGGGGACAGATGAGGTAGGAGAACCATATGACCAGAATGCAGGACTGTCTTCTGAAAAGGAGGAAGAGCAGAGTTTTTGATTGTAATGCATTTTGAAGGAAGATATGGTCGGGCTAATGATAACTCTTTGAGCTAATGTCATCTATCAGAAGAGTTCCACATCTTACAGGGATGGCATCCTTGGCACCCTTGCTATGCTCAATCTTTGGCTGAAAGCAGCCTATGGAAGGTGCAGCTTAGGGATAAATGTCGTGGTGGATGTGTCCTCAGTGTTTTTCTTGGTATCTTGTATCCTAGCAGGGTAATATCAATATAGAACAAATCTGAGCCAGGAGGTTGTAAGTTTGTGCTCCTATGAAATTTGTTACTATGGAGCAGGCTGGACAGAGCACATGCAAAGTTATTTACTCTAAACCTAGGGCAATTGAAACATTTACAAAGTGGTTCAATATTTATTTCCAGTACAAAGTTTGCTGAAAATCAAACGTTATACTACAAAAATCATTAATGTAATTTCATAAGCTTTATCATCTCTCACCCTAGTGACTCAATCCTTAACTATTATGATGTATCTTAATCAAATTAAAAAACATTCCTTAGGGGCCTGGGGATGTGGCTCAAGCGGTAGCGTGCTCGCCTGGCATGCATGCGGCCTGGGTTCGATCCTCAGCACCACATACAAAGATGTGTCAGCAGAAAACTAAATAATAAATATTAAAAATTCTTTCTCTCTCTCTCTCTCTCTCTCTCTCTCTCTCTCTCTCTCTCTAAAAAAAGAAAACATTCCTTAGTGGATTGTAGTTGAGATGAACTATATCATTTGGTTTATTTTTAATACACAAGCTCAACTATTTAAAAAGATCTCAAATCCATTTGGATTATTTTAGGTTGGATTTTAAAAATAGCCCCCTAAGGTTTTCTTTGAAATATTTCTAATCCTTTCAATTCAGTTGTGAATGAAGAGTGACCTACATCACATTTTTTCTTCCTAATAGAGGTAGTAGGAATAGAACAGCATGTTCAGTCTGAAAATAAGCAGGCTGACTTTACTGAATATATTTATAGCTGGTATATTATCTTTTCCTCTCTATGTTCAGAAGATTAGGAGGTCAATGTGTTTGAAGGAGAAAAAGTAGAACTACCCTGGGAAGTAAAACTATTAAGAGCAATGGACTTTCACACCATGAAGCTGTACAAAAGACATGCATATTGAGACCGATCAAATGTGCCTTTAACTTCTGCATAGGGGGTAGAAGGGCAGCAGAGAAACAACACAGGCAGTTCAAAAAGTAGCCTGAGACCAAGGTCAGCCTATCAAGTATGCAATCGTAGCACTCATACTAGTCTCAGACAATTTCACTCTGCAGGAAGAATGAGGTCTAAGAGATGAAAGCAGTTAAGACAAAAAGATAAGAAAAGGAGAAATAGGGAAGCATTCATTCTTACATTTTGCTAAACACCATGTTTTATAATTTTAAAATATCATATGGAAATCCACACTGGCAACCACACAGTTTAAAATATAGGTGTCTATTTCTTTCTCAGTGTTATGCCCACTTCTTTGTTAAAGAGTCCTGATTTCTGAATCTGATGTCACCAGTCTGTCATGTCTAGTAGCCCTCCATGATGTAGGCATCTGCAGTCAAACCCTTCAGTATACACAGACATTAGCTTTCGGTTTACTATCACTTTTCTCCAGCATTTGTTCTTAGGACTAATTAATAGAATTATCCGGGGGAAAAAAAAAAACCTTTTGTTCTCCATTGTTCTCCAACCACTCTCACATATTCTGTCTTCCTTATTTAAATTTTATAGTCACTTTTAAATGAACCTTCAAATATTTGTTCCTCTCTCACTTTTTAAGAAAAATATTTAAAATAATCCACACAAACCATGTTTTAATCTAATTATTTACCTCTTCTAAGCCTTTATTCCTATCTGCCAATGAAAGAAAGGAGGGAAAAAATCATTAATTAGTAGATTTCAATTTTGTTATGGCCATCAGTTTCACATCACTCCTAATATTACCTAATGATTTACAAGTTATATTTTCTAGAAAACAATTTCTTTGCATATTTGTTGCTTCTCATTTGTATAATAACTATTGGATATTATCAAATGATCTAATTTTAGTTATGACTTCAAAGACTGAGAAGCACCCAAAAAAGAACTTCTAGATATGCCTATCAAATGGGTACATGTTGTTTTATATACAATATGATCTTTTTAACTTTCTGCATGGATGAATTCTGGTTTTTCTTATCTATGAACTTTTCTTCCATACTTCACTTCTCAATCCCTAGAGAATCCTTACATGATTCTATGCCTTCTATTCCATTTATCCTTCTAAAAATCTATTACCTCCTCTATATGGCAAAAATCTTCAACAGAATTTACTCACACTCTCTGCAAACACTCCATTTCTATTCTCCCTTATGTGTTCTTTTATCAGTCTTCTGTACTTATATCTTTATCTTAATTTTCCCTATTAGTTGATAAATCCAGTTTTCATCTTGCTTGGCATGTAGAGCTCCTTTGATGGAAAAGACTATTCTCTCTGTTCCTTCAAATGTCTGCTCCAGTTTTACCTGTTTTCATTGAATTCCCTCCATTGTGTATTCTCAGTCTCTTTGCTGGTTCTTCCTTCTATTTTGGTCCTCATTATAGAGGAGTGTCTCAGGTTTAATCTGGGGGAAATTTTCTCTCTACACTTCCCATTGATGATTTCATCTAATCTTACAGTATTAAGTATCATTATTAGAAAATTAACAAATTTACCTCTCCATCCTTCTTTGTTTCACTTATTGATGAAGATGGAGATCGCTCTTTTCCATCTCCCTTAATGACTGATCCATTAACAAGCTGCTCCCAGGAGTGAAAAAGAGATGCATTTTTCTCTTTGTGCTCTCTCACTTTGCACTTCTTAGTCATGAGAAAATTCTAAGGGATCCCTTTTTAAAGTATATCCAGAATATGTTCTCTTCTCATGATCTGAATCAACAATTCCCTAGACAGGTGCTAATTAACCTTTTTTGGATAAATATTAGTCCTCTATTGTAGTCCTATTTCTGTCTTTTCCCAGAACAGAGCCTATTGCCAACAAAGCATCAGATTCATCCATTTATAAAGTAAATGAACTCTTACCATTCCTCTCCTGGTAAACTTTTAGTGACAACAGCTGGCACTATTCTCTACATGAATTAAGTCACTATTATTTTCTACTGTTATCATCCTTTTTATATTATGTATCTGCTTACTCTGCTGTGGTACTTAAGACTGGCTTCATTTTCTTTCAAATGTCTTTATTGGCTTCTTCTCACAGTGTCATGATGAATTCCTACTGCTTTGAATGTCCCTTCTCAAAATAGCTAAATTACTTACTTCTTTCTCTGCTGCCAGTTTTTTTTTTTGTTGTTGTTGTTGTTTGTTTTTGTTTAGTAGAGTGACTGGCTTATAGTAATCCCTCAATAAATATCTATTTGTAAAAAAAGCTAACTTGGATACTTCTATGGATCTTGACGTGCTAGCAAAATTAGAGCCAGATTCCTCCAAATGCAAATAGTTTAAAAATCAAATACAATAGTGTAAAGGACCAAATTTATCCTGGGTTGTAGCTCAGTGGTGGAGCATTTGTATCACACATGTGAGGCACTGGGTTTGATCCCCAGCACCACATAAAAATAAATTGGTAAAATAAAGATATTGTGTTCATGAACAACTAATTTAAAAAAAAAACAAATATAGCACCATGTGTTTTACTTCTATCCTCTTCTCCTTGACTAAAAATAAAGCACATTGGAGTGAAAATATATGAAGAGAAAATCAGGATAGGAAGCAAATAAACAAAAACATTCAATTTACCTGAACATTTTTTATTTATCTTTCCTTGGAAATTGAAAGGAAAATATTATTTCAAATCATTATATAACTTAGTTGAAGAAGTAATGGTTCTTTATCTGGCTTGAATTAAGTTAACTACACAAAAATCAGTTATTACCCCAGGTTTTATATTTGTTCCATAAAAATTAATAGGCTAAGAATATTAGGAAAGATTTGCATTAAAAGTTGTTATCCATGCAGTTGTTTACACTATAAGCAATTGTAGAAGGGGTGCTGTTAAGAGAGGTAACCAAGAATATAGGGAGTTGATATAAACTGAGAAAACTTTTTAATTAGGATTTTTTTTAATAACACACAAAATTAAATTTCAGTGTGCATGTGTTGATCAATGACTATTGACAAGGAATAGTAGAAAATTTTCACCAGATCACTTCTGCCAATACAGATTTTCTTCAATGAATGAAAACATTCTGTGCTGTTCAAAATGATAGTCACAGGATGCCATGTGGCTTTTGAATACTTGAAAAATTGATAGTGTCACATAGAAACATAGCTTTTATTTTATTTAATTAAATATAATGTAAATATAATATTAAGTCAGCACACATATAGCTAATGGTTATCATATGGGACAACCTACACTAGAATATCTGCTTCAGAGAAAAAAAAAGACTAATGAAAAAAATCAAGATTTTTATCTTGGAGTATTTATTAACTCTAAAGTATATCATGTAAATATAGACTTAGATTTATGGCAGTAATCAAAGTGTATGAGGTTGTTTTTTATGAGCAAGCACAGTTTTGATAGTCCAAATTTGCTTTGAGTCGTGAATGTCCTCTAACAAATTATCACCACCCAAACTTTGTTATACAAGCCACCTGAAATCTATGAATTGCAATAGCAGAAACTATTAGCAATGAGTACCAAAATAAAGTGAATATATAATAATATGTATCCAACCATGAATCATCACTTACATTTTTGTTTATTCATTGATTCGGATGACCAATTTAAATGAATGAGAATGAAATTCAATATATCAGCATTAACTCTTTCTTGAAGGTGTGTAAAATCAATGTTGGTTTGGTCATAAGATTTTTTGTGTTGCATGCTCAGCTGTGTGCATGTTTCTATTTCATCTGCTTGTTATTTGAAATTATTTCAAGTTCCTTGGCAAGAAACATCCTAAAACTGTGCTTCATATGATTTCCAACTACCTATATCACTAATGAAGTCTTAAAAATTCAGCTTGATATTCACCAATTATTAATCATAAAGGCGAGTTAACTGTTATTTACCAAAGAATAATCAAAGAATGTAAATTAACCCATATATGGATTGGATTTTTATGTCTTCCCAAAAATTGTTGATATTTAATACATAAAATGAGTATATTAGGAGGCAATGCCTTGGGAGGTGAGTAGGCTAAGGAATGGAATGACTTTATTAAAAAAAAAAAAAGACCCCAGAATCTCTCTTGCCTTCTTCTACCATGTGAGGCTAAAAGGAGATTATGGCTATCTGCATCCTGGAAGAGAGCCCTCACCAGACCTGGACCATGCTGGCATCCTTATCTCAGACTTCCAGTCTCAAGAACTATGAGAAATAAATGTTTGTTACTTAATGCACTCAGTCTATAGTAATTTGTTGTTGCAGCTATAACTGAGATACTACATAAGCAAGAGCTAACTGTCTGCTGCCCACAGCATATTGAAAACTTCCCCATGGGTATGGTCATTACTGCATTATAATATCATGTATATGAGTAACAAGCTGAGTGTATTTCTAAGCATGCTGGAAGAATTTTTAAAGTAAAAAAAAAGGAATTCCAGGTCATTAAATTCCTGCAATAAAGAGACCTCAGGGACTGCTCAGAGACATATTCAAGGTCCAAGTGTAGGTTTCCTTTATCATTCTAAAATTTTTAGCTGTTTCTCATGAAAGAAATATTTTTTTTCTCTTTTACGTCCTTCATCAGCCTTAAATTCTGAGGAGTATATTGTACGATAATGCAAATAACCTAGAACTTAAAAAATAAGTCTAAGCAAAAAAAAAAAAAAAAAAAAGGAAATAAATAAAGAAAGAAATTGTCATTTACATTTTGGAAAAAGAAGGTTAGTCATAAAATTCATTTGGTTTGATGCTAAGAAACTGCCCTCAGCTGCATTTGGCAGAATTAGTTAAGTGACAAGGAAATGAGTCTATTCTCTTTCAGTCCCCTTATAAACTGCTTATCTGATCTACCCCATTACCTTTTCTTATAGCTAACTGTTAACTCCTAATATCTCCTCAGCACTGTGGTACCATGGTTGCAATGGCCTGATTGATATTATTTCTAGAGATTAAGGTATTTAAAATATATATTATTCCAAATTACGTTTCTGTAAATGTCTACCTAAATTGAATACCTAATCTGCCATTTCAAAATTTTCATTTTAAACACAGCTGTAGCTACCATTGCTATTAAAGAAAGTACCTCTGTGCCAACACAGAGTTAGCTCTAAATTTGTGCTCCCACTGGAAAGTACCCAAGGTTAAGTTTCAGTGGATTGTTTTCAGAAAGGTTGTGGGAGGGCTGTTATAGCAATGAATGTGGTTCTATGAGGAGCAATAGCTTAAACCTCAGGAACAAAAGAGTGCCTCCGAAGCATATGAACATCCTTGTTAGGAGTATACATTTAGGAGTAAAAGTTCTATTCTAACACATTGTTTTGGAAAAACGGAAATCTTGTGTGGCACATATTTTTCTTTTGTTGCGACTTGATTTCATGCCTGCCAAAATCTCAGAAATTCCTAATGTGCTAAGTGAGCTAATCTCTGAGGTTTCTTCCAGCTTTAAAATTCTACAACTCTGTGGCAACTAGTACTGCAAATGTTCTCATGGTTATAGTTTGTTCCCTAAAATAAAAATGGAATAAAACAGATGAAGATCTAGGTGCCACAGGAAAAGCGAAATGACTAACTGTATCAACACGAGGTACATTGTGTCTTCACTGCTCAACTACAAGGCATATTCTATGGAGCAATTTGTTGTCTGCTTCATTTTGGGCATAGAAATCCATGTATCCAGGATTCAAAAATGTTACTTTCACCCTAGAATTTGAAAACACATTAGTTAAGAAAGCTATGGAGTCATTACTACAATTATTATATTTTTAAAGTATTTGCCAATTGACATTAACTTGATTTGCTACATATTTCCTGAAAGTTGGAGTCACTTACAACTTAAGAAAGTTATGATTGATAAAAGTTAATTATTTTTTGAGGCTACTGGGACTGTTTTTTTTTTTTTTGTAAACTAACAACAAACATATATACTTGGAGATAAGTTAGTAGACAGAACTATTACAGTGATCTTTATACATATTAGTCATGTAATTTTGACTTCCTACTTTCCATTTACTGAGAGAACAAAGGAATTTATTAAAGAAGTAAGTTAAGAAGTTGAATGTGGATTGTAAACAAGACAGGATGTTCAAGTAAATACTTAAAATGTTGATGTAATTGCTTTCGTGTTTGTTTTTTATGTTTATTTTTAATTATAAAAGGAAATGCAGAAGTAAACTGTTTACAGTAGCTCTGTACACCTAAAAGCAGAAGACTTTAGCACAGATAAAATGCTGTTTTAGATGCTTAAATATCATACATATGAGACTTAGTTTAAGTAGTAGATTGATGCTGGCTCCTGTTTTTCTCCATGTCATCAAGTTTCTTTTTCCCAAGTAATCACGACTGTTAGTCATTTAAATGCTACTTGAATGTCTGGATATACAAAATGATTGACCCTCTGGAAAAAGCTGATATGAAGGGTATTGGGCAACTATGAGTAGAGAGACTTTATAGAGAATACCTGCATTGTAACCTGAGGATCATTATTTTTATGTGAACATACCAAACATCCTTAGGTCAAGAATCTGCAAATTTCATCATGCAAATTTGTATTCTTCTTCAGAAATGCAAAGTCTGTAAGTACCAGTTCTTTCACAGTGAAATAAGAGAAGAACAATGGGTTATGAAGAATGTGTTCTTTCTCTGAAATCTGGCAGAAGCAGTAGCCCATAGAGTCGTAGAGGTGGCTACATGTTCCGTAGGAAACTCAGGGTAAAGAGAGAAGTCACACAGATTAGCACCATCTTCCACTGCTGTAAGTACCTATATAGTCACCTTTCATGCAGGTGCTTCTATGGTGCTGCCAAAAAAACAGCAGAAGTGGTGGTGGGGAACAGAGAAAGAGAGAGAATGAACTCCACATCAGCATATGTACCCATTGCAATACATCATCCATACTCTCCATCAGTTAGACATAAAAGTTGTTCAGAATCATTTCCCTCATGCAATAATACTTATTATATTGGCTAGAAAAACATTTATATCAGAATAAAATTAATCTTTTCTTTTTCTTTTTGTGGTAATAGAGATTGAACCAGGGACATGGTAAAACTGAATATACCCCCATCATGTTTATATTCTGTTTTGCTACAGCATCTTGACATGTTGTGGAGACCAAACTCAAAACTTCCAATCATTCTCTGGCAGCCTCCCAAGTATGTGGGGTTGTAGACATGCACCACTGTAACTTGCTATTTTAAATTTTCTGATAAAAACTTTGACCAATTTGAGGAGAAATGGAATTCCTGATATCTTAAATCACAGAGAGAAATCAAAAGGGAAGTATTCTGGATGTCTGCTATTGTTTGGATCTGAAATGGACCCCAGAAACTTTTGTGTTGAAGGTTTGATTCCTGGCTGTTGGTAATCTGGAGAGGTGTTGGAAGTTTAGAAGACAAGTATTAGTTACAGAAAGAAGGTCACTGAGGGCATATGCCTTTGAAAGATTCATATTATCCCAAGGTTCCTACTCTTTCTTTCTCTGCTGCCTGACTGCTATAAAGTTAGTAGCTTTCTTCTATCATGCCCGTCCACCATTATGTACTGCTTCACTGCAGGCCCAGAAACAACAGAGTCAAACAGACATGGACTGAAACCTCTGAAACTGTGTGTTTCAGCCAGTGTTTTTAGTGCTATAACCAAAAGACCTGATAAGAATAATTAGAGGAGAAAAATTTTGTTTGGGGATTAATGGTTTCAGAGGTCTTAGTCCATAGGTGGCCAACTCCATTCCTCAGGGAATCAGGTAATGACAAACAAAAGAGTGTGGTGGGAAAAGGGGCTTAGAGTGAAGAAGTGGGGGAGGGGAGAGAGAGAGAGAGAGCAAGAGAGAGAAAGAGAGACCACTCACAATTGACAGAATATATAAACCCCAAAGAGACAGCCTCTGTGCCCCCCTCTTCCTGCCACACTCTACCTGACTATAGTTACCACCCAGCTAATTCCTATCAGGGGATTAATGCATGGAATAGGTTAAGGATCTCATAATTGAATCATTTTACCTCTAAATTTTCTTCCATTGGCTCATCATGAGATTCTGGGGAAAAACTAATATCTACAACATAACATATGAACAACAATAAAGATTTTTCTCTTTTAAGTTGTTTATTTCAGGTATTTTTAACAGTGATGGAAAAATGATTAACACAGAAAATTGATAGCCAGATTGAAGTCATTGTCATGACTATACCTGACAATGTGTTTCAGAAGCATTTGGAATTGGTCGGTATTACAAGTTTAGAATGTTTTGAAGATACAAGCTAGAGAATCTCTAGAATTCTGTAACAGAGTTTGATGGAGCTCACAACACAAGTTCAGAATGGTGGTTAGAATGCAGAGAGAAAAAACTGTGCATGAAGTCTCACATGGATATGAGAACTCTATTTAGAATGATGATAAAAGCTATTTGTGATGTACTTTGGCAAAGAACTACTTGTCTACATACTATCCATGTCCTGAGACTTTGTGTGAGACTGAATTTAAAGGTGCAGGACTAGTTTACTTGTGGAAAATATTTCAAGGAAGCACAGCATTCAATCTGTATCATGAGTTTTCCCAACTGTTTTTAGCCCAATATAGTAAAAATCAACAGGATAAGAAAATGTGGAAATATTTGAAAAACATAAAGTTTGGCCAGAAAAGAAGCATGTTTAAAATTGCAACCAAGCATGTATGATTGCTGAAGACATTAGGACCACTAAAAAAAAAACAAAAATCAAAAAACAAAAAAACAAACAAAACAAAACAAAACAAACAAAAAAAACCCACTTTACTCTAGGACAATAGTAAAAATGCCTTCAGGTCATCACACAAGTTGGCTAGATGCCAGCCCTCATAGGTTCAAAAGTTTCAAGGCATAAAATTTTCATTTGAGAAGAGGGACTTTGCTCACCCTCTCCCACATGGCCATCACAGAAGGTGTTTCCTCAGGATTTATTTCATCTTGCTCACCTGTCCAGAAACTCAGAGGTTACTCTAGCAATGGTCAAAAGGCACTCAGCTGTTGCTGTGTTTGCATCAGAATTTGACCATGTCCATGTTGTGCTGGTATGACATCATACAAAATTCAACAATTGTGTGATCACAGAGATACTTACTCACACTGTCTTCCATATGCTCACACTTAAAAGAAAGGTCTCAGAGGCCAAAGTATTTGGTAAGGTCAGAGTCCCTTTCTAAATTCCATGAGAGGAAAATAGGTAAAGCTATGAGAGTACAGCTGAAGCTGAAATGAGTCCAAAGGAAGTTATTGTTATGAGAAATGTGTAATGTCCACTGAGAGAAGTTGCAGGCAGCAAGCGGACCTTTCCCAAAAGAGGGGCCATGCAAGCTACAACTGACAAAGCTCTAGAGACAAGGTTGCCCCAAGACCTTTTAGTCCCACATCCTGCCACCATATACTTTGAAGACTAGCCATGGAACTATAAGACTTAATGTTCATCATGCTGGGTTTTGATGTCACTTTACTCTGATCTTTCCTTGCTGATTTCCTATTTCTTCTTTTTAGAATAGGAGTGTTTAACCTGTCTCATCCTTCTATGTTGGAATTATTTATTTATTTTTTTAAACAGGGACTCACAGTTAAAATTTGCCTTGAGTCTCAGTGGAGACTTTGAACTTGGACTTGTTTTTAAATTTATTGTTTTTTTTTAATTTAAATTACATATTTATAACAGCAGAATGCATTTTGATTCATTGTACACAATCACAGCACAACTTTTCATATCTCTGTACACGACGTAGTGTTGTACCATATATGGAGTCATACTTGTGCCTAGGGTAATAATGTCCCTCACAGGTCATGAACTTTGACTTTTGAACAATGCTGGAACAAGATTTTGGCAATTCATGGAGAAGAATTATATTAAAATTTTAGTTTCCAGCTGGTGGGCTGTTGGAAGGTTAGAAACATTAGGAGGTAAGACCTCATTGGAGGAAGTTGGTCAGTGACATGTCCTTGAAAGTCCCAATTTGTTTCTGAACAATTCCTTTTTCATTCTACTGCCTAGCTGCCATAAGAAGAAAAGCTGTTTCCCACCACATACTTCCACTATGATGTTTTGACTCATCTCAGACCCAGAAATTATGGTGCTGATCACAGACTGAAAACTCTGAACTCATGAGCTGAAATAGATCTTTCTTTTAAGTTGTGTTTTATTACACTGATGGAAATCAGACTGGCAAAAATGTCCATCCTGGACACAAAATTCTAAAATAGAAAAGCAAAACACAAATATTTCTAGAAAGTGAATGTTCCACGTACAATGTAAGGGCCCTATATAAATGATGAGCTGGAGTCTGACTGCTTGCCATATGCTCTATTCACTAACACAAAAGCAAATTCTGCCAGTCTACAAACAGTGACAAGATAACAAGAGCATGCTGAAAGCCCACACATTCAGGAGAAGGGGCTTCTGAATCTTAAGAAAATTTTTACTGATTATGTGAGTGAATCATTCTACTTTGCCTTTTATATGTTAACAGAAAACACTCAAAATATCATTAATTTCACAAAAGGAAAAACTCAAAATGACCAACAGATTGACTTAGCTGGAGAAAGCATAATTTCAAAGAGTAGAGGAAAATGAAAATTCCCCATTATTATATTAAAGGAAAGCTGATACAATATTGATCTCATTAAATAGATGCTATTATTGCCATGAATCCACAAAAGCAGTAGAGATCTCTAGAAATTGTGTGTGTAATTGTGTATTTGTTGAAATAACTAATAATGAAATTGGGATGAGTTTGTAGACCAATTGATGATGTGGAAAACAAAGTAAAAGTTTTTTTTTTATTATGAGATAGAGCAGACAGAAAAGTGTATGTAACTACAAGAGAAAATCAATCCAGCAAATTTTATATTCATCAAATTAGAATTATAGAAAGAAGAATCAGAGAAATGCGAAACATGAATTAATAACTAATTAAGACTCAATCAACAGATTTTGTAAAAAATCAAGGGCTTTAAAGTAATGGGCCAGTATATAACATGAGGATAAAAGTGGTAAGAGAAATAGGTAATGGAGAAAAAAAATAAAGACTACATTGGCTTAGACTACTACTGAACTGCATCACAATATTATAGTGAATTGACAGGTGAGTAAAAAGGGGATTGAACAATTAATTTGTATCCCTTTTAACACTTGAATGACATCAAAGTAAAGAGATTTTTAGGGACACGGGATCATATATTATTGCTTCCTTAACTATTGTTTTAAATAAAAATTAAATAAATATTTGAGGATGATATCAATTTGACAGAGATACCATAACAAAGTACCACAAGCTGGATGGCTTAAGAATTTTTTGTTTGTTTGTTTTATAGTACTATTGGACAAAAACCTACTTCAAGTTGCTGGCTAGGTCTACAGATTCTATGGAAGTGTCTCTCCCAGTCTGTTTCCTACATCCTTGATTTTTTCCAGTAAAACTGTAATCTTCACATAGCATCTCGCTGTGATCAAGCATATCAAAGTGGATTCAGGGTCCACCTGATTTCAGTGTGACCTCATCTTAACTCATTTCAACAACCCTAATGCAAAATAACATTATATTCTGAGATCATGATGATTAGCATTTCAACATTTTAATTTGGGAGGACACTTTTCAGGGCACCGAAAGCGCATATTCCAAGAAAGTTAAAAGTTAAAAAAAATTAAATTCAAGAAAGAGAAATTAACAAAACAAACAGCAACAACAAAAACAAAAACAACAAAAATTCATAAACAAAACATTGGGCTCTCTCATTTAAGGAAAATCTCACCGGGGAAAGAACTGGAGATGGGCATGCTTTCAGTTTGGGAATCCACATTTTCAGGTTAATTCTGAACTACTTATAGGTGGGACAGACATGACAAAGCAACAATGGTTTAAAGAACTAAACTAAGATCCCAACCACTCACATCTATGTCATTCACACTTGGTCTGTATGTGAAACAAGTGCAAACCACTTAGTAAAAGCTAAGAAAATGCAACTCAGTTTTAACTACTGTCTGTATTTGGAGAGTAAATATGAGTACCTAGACCTAACTAGCATAGTTGTTTACAGAAATAAAAATTGCAACAATCTCCTAAAGGAAAAAGAAAGAAAGAAAGAAAGAAAGAAAGAAAGAAAGAAAGAAAGAAAGAGAAAGTAAGTAAGAAAGAAAAGGTCCCCTTACAAAAAAAGAAAGTAAAAATGCACATGATTTGTAAATGGCAAACTTCTCAAGAATGGTATCAAATCTACTCTCCATTAGTTACATAAGAATCCTCCTGAAATATATGAAAAACATAAAAAATCTCAACAGAGACACACAAAGTTAAAATTGGGGTACTGAAAAGTAAAATATCTTACATGGAACTGAATGACTGATATCAATTGCAAATTGGTTGTAAATAATATGAATTGTTGATAATAAAGGATCATAAATTATTTCCATTTTAACCAGTTCTATTAACATTGTATTGGAAGCCTTAGTCATAACAAAAAGTTATCAATAAATGAAATAAAATTGTAAAGAAAATAATGTTTTCCCATTTTCAGATGATGGGATCATTTACGTAAAAATGTGAACCCATCTATGTATCAGTATTATAACCAATGTATAAGTTTAGTAATGTAAAATGTCCAAGAATAATATAAAAGATAAATTGTACTTTATATATAAAGAAAATTATTTGATCTTTGTATAAATCACTGGCATGATCAATTCAAATAATTGGGGTGCCAAAATAAGAAAACAGAAAACAGATCAAACACATAATCAAATTGACATGAAGTATCAGAAAATAAGAATAATTAAAGATAGTTAACTCCTATACATTGAACATTACAAAAATCATTTATAAAATTTAAAGAAGATTTAATGGGTAGAAAAATATGTCATATTTAGAAAGAGCAGTAAAACATGAAGAAATTCTAAGCTACATTAGTCATCAGAGAAATAAAAACCATAAGAAGCTCTTTACTACACTAAACATTAGCTGAAGTTGAAAACTCTGGCCATGTCAAGTATAGCTAAGGAGATGGAAAAATTAGAATTATCATTTACTGTAAAATATAACAATCAACTTGGAAAGCATTTTGAATGCTTTTTGCAATGAGAAACCTATCATTAACTCCATTCATTTTACTACGAGATATTTACCTAAGAGAAATGACAACATGTGCAAAATAATCACAATGACAAAGTTCAAATCAATGGTTGTCTAGGGAAGGGGGGTTGAAGAAATAGTTGTTAAAAGGCATGAGAAATCACTTTTGTTATGGACATGTCTTTATCTTCTTTGGCTCCTATGTGTACATATATATTAACTGGGGACAAAATACATTCTGTGCTTTTATAATTATGTCAAAATTGGTTCTACTGTCATGCATAACTAATAAGAAACATTTTTTTAAAAAAATGAACAAGTTAAACTATACAGAAAAAGCATGTGTAGTTTATTTTACTTCAGTTATATCCCAATAAATATTATTATATCTCAAAAATATTATCTTAACTCTACAGTATAAGAAATAAAAGAAATATAGAACCTAGCAATTCAACATGAATAAAATATTGAGTGGAGAAAGAGACAAGAACTTAAAGTCCAATTTTGTAATATGTAAGCTGCAAAAAATTGTAACTGAAGCAGGTAAAATTGCAATTATTTGATAATAAAAGTACTGATTGCAACAATGATGGTGGCCTTAATATGGACGAAACATGATTTTAAAACTTTATAGACATAATTTGGATAAATCCAATCAGTGCATCACTTCTGAAAGAAAGGAGAGATCATCACTATGGGAACAGGTGGAACACAGAGTTCCCTTTGTTCTCAACAACCCACTCACTCCACAGTATTGCTTTAGGAGTTGTTAATGTAGTCTCAGTCCCTATACTCTATACCTAGTAATAAGTTATATTTTGCACAAATTAGTTACAATATATTATTTGCAGAAATTAAGAAAAGGGATTCAGAGAACATGTTGATCCACTTATTTAATCCTATAGATCTACAATTAATATTCTATTATATGGAGAGAAGACTGAATCACAGAGGGATGATAAAATATTGATGATTAATCAAGACAGTTTACAGGAAGGGTTGGACTCAGTTAATCTCAAAAACACCGAATTTTAATGATTTTTTTTCTGAAAAAAAAATTAAGAGGAAAATTACACATACAGAATCTTTTAAAAATTTTTATAGTATCTACCTTATTAAATCATTTAAGTAAAATATTTTTGGTCTATTATGAGCAAATGAGAGTGAATTCATTTTGTACCCTACAAAAACAATTGTAGAAAATCATGAAATTATATATATATATATATATATATATATATCAGAAATGTAAAACCATATTATTCTAAGTTCAAAAAATTAGATGTTTGTGTACCTATGTAAATATTTTATACATTTTTTTTACCTGAAAAACTCTTTAACTTTGCCAGATTAAAATTATGATTATTTTAAAATGAAGCTTAAGAATTATAAGGTTAAAACAATGTATAATTTAGAAATCAGTCTCTATAGAACAGCAGAAATTTATTTGAAATACAATTTTAAAAACTTACCCAACTAGGAAGTGTAAATAATACTGAACAAAAATATGTTCCATTAAATATAGATATTTTATGGTTATAAATGCAATGACATTAATAATTCTCTAGCTCTACATCTAATGGCCATGTTTGGCATTAACAATAAAAGTAACTAGACTTGGTTTTAATAACCTGCATATGATAAAATATGATTAACTGCTTTTGATTTTATAATATTTCTAACTATAATACCAGATAGAATGGAACCAAATAAGTGGTATTTCTTTGACTACATCGTTTTAAAACTTTTCCTAATTTTTTCATGTTCAGCATTAATCTATAAATATATTATTTTACAACTAAAACAAAATGAGCAAAACACATTCTCCAAATTTGTAATGTATTCCTACATGTCACAGGCACAGAATCATTCATGCAATAGCTATTATTAGTGACAGAGATACTTTGATCAGCAAGTTTTTTGAAATTGTTGAAATTCAGTTTACATAAATTTTCTGTTTATCAATCTACCTATCTGACAGGCTTTACAAATAAAACAAGGAGAAAAATAAATGTGAGCATAGGAAATACAGTGATTTCCTTGCAAAACTACCAGAACATAGGTTAAATTTTTAATAGTGTTGGTTGTGTGGGTGTGTGGATGTGTGTGTGTGTGCGTGTGTGTGCACATGATTATGAACTTTTTTACTATTTTGGTATAGTCTCTACCTGTGAGAAAATTATGATGAGATAAATTAATTTAAAATTATTACCAGCTCTCTGAACTTATGTGTTCTGATATATGCTTATTAGAATGACATGAAGCTATATGCCTTCAGTCTTCACTTCATTAGAGCAGGAACTGGTTTTAATATCTCATATTTATAACTATGTATTTAGTATTTGAGATCTATTTACATAAATGGATACTATGGAAGGTTAGAAAATGACGTAAACTGATATTTAAAACTCTAAAAAAGTAAATGAAATTTAAAGAATACATTTTGTTTGAAATCATGTTATATTTCAGGATCTTGCAAGTATATATTCGTTCTGATATATTCAAATTTATGACTTAAATATCTGGAATCCACAAAATAAAGTAAAAATTACATGAAAGCAAAACCTTGACATATTTCCTCACTGATTTAATTTTTGGAATTAAATATAGCTTTCACATTTTTCTAAATGTGTAATTTAAAAGAAAACAATCTGAACATGTGTCTTATTTTTGTATAATTGTTTCCATGACTAAAATTTTATTGACATTTGAAGGTTATGTACTTTAGATGGGGAAAAAAATTTGATGAAATGAAAAAAAAATTTACAAATCCATAATGATTACATATAAGTATTATATGATGTAATGAAGTTAAACTGGGACTCCAAAAGTGTTATACTTTTAGTTTTTTAAAATTTATATATATATATATATATATATATATATATATATATATATATATATATAATATTTAAACATATAAAATGTATTCTATATTCTATATAAAATAATATAATAGGGTAATTTACTGCATAAAATTATATATTATATGTTACATGTAAATGTATATATATATATGTGTATGTATATATGTATGTGTATATATATATATATATATATATATATATATATATATATATATATATATATAATTCTGGGAATTGAATCTTCAGTCCTTTGCATGTAAGGTAAGGTTCTAATACTGAGTTAGAACCCCACAACCCCAGTCTTAGCTTTTATTTTTTTTAACCTCTTTGTACTTTGATTTAATTTTTTTGAAATCTAGATAACACTGTCATTTTTGTGCCTTAAATAATTTCTAAGAATCAGTGAGATTATGTATGTTATGTGCATCAGGAATTAATGTCTTATATCTTAAGTGTGTCATATTACATAGATCCTAGACATTTAGTAGAATAATATATATATATATATATATATACACTATGTCATATAGAATATATGTTTATATTATATAGCTTCACTTTTCCAATGTGCTTACAAGTAAAATATTTCTTATCATAATATAAAGAAAATCATAAAACTAATTATGAATGAGCACAATATCGATAATTTCTTATTTATTTTGTACAAGATTATTTGGTTCTACTTTGCATAAGTTCTTTCCACTGTCATGTAAACTGGTGAGTGTAAAAATAGTTAGCCATTAGAATTGATTTGTTAATCACAGATAAATTAATTTACTTTTTCTAGTGAAAGTATTTTCAATTTTAACAGATAAAATTAGGACAATACCTATTTCTATTTTACTTTAATGTCTATATTTACATATGCCCATATGGTATTTTAAAGAATCGATTAGAGAGAATTTGGAATATAAATGAGAATAGGTCAAATATAAATTTGCAGTTTAGGAATAATAATCAAATCTATGATAGTTGGGAAGATAAAACCATGTATGGAAAACAATAGGAAGTTTCTCAACCACTGTAATGTGAGAGGCAACAGTTAAAAATTAAATGAAATTAAAACTATTGAATCATTGGTGTTTAAAAACAAGAATTCAATTTGATTAATGCATTTCTTTGCAGAATATAAATAAATATGTACTAAATATGTACTAAAACAAGAATATATGCTGAAATAGTATATGAATGACTGGATTGATAAGGACCCTTTCATTTCTCATATACTTTTAGCCTGTATTTGAACTTGGATTTGTAGCTTGAATTAGCAGTGGTTATGCTAGAGAACCTCTGCCTTACTGAGCTAGTTCTCTCTCGTATCTCTGGCTATAGTTTTACAAAACCAGAGTTTTTATTTCTTGCTTTCTGAGAAATAATTATCATTATAATTTGCTTTCCTCTTAAATCGATCTACATTCTTATTGTCTTTTACACTATTTTTTTCATGTTGTATATTATCGCTTCATTTGACTTACTACCTTCCTTTCATCTTCCTGAAGTAGGATGTTTTGTTTTTTTCTTTTCTTTCTTAGAATTTTTATACAGATATTAAATACCTTCTTTAAATTTCACATAAATGTTAAAAGTATATATCTCTAACAGGAACTTTAATATTTAAAGTTTTAATTCATGACAAACGTCTCTGTTTTTGTGTCCTCTTCATTATTTTTGACCATAAGGTAAGAAATCAAATTTATTATTGTCCAGCTTCTATTTTTTTTTTACATTTCTATTTATTGCAGTATGGTAATCTACTTAACATTTCTTTGTATTATGAAACTTTTCAACTTTATACCTGATAAGTGAATTTTTTTTTTCTGTAGAAACAGAAAACATCAATTTGACATTTTTATATACATGCTGAATTAGTCAACTTTGGTTATACTGTCATGAGACAATAAACAAAATTCTTAGAGTTTACTGTAGTGTTTCCATTCCAACTTGAGGACAATTTTCAGGTGAATTTCTTTCACTTCTGGAACACAGTTAGATAAACAACTTATAGAGTATTTTTCTCTTAAAAGAGAGGAGTGCAAGAATTTTACTCAAACATTCAGGCACATTTAAATCTACTCTTCAACTATAGGTTGCTTAATTCACATCTGCCAATATGATATTAGCAAAAGCATGTCACCTGTCAAGTCTAACAGCAGTGTGGAAGAAATGAAAAAGGGCAAAAAACATATTTACTGAATAATAACACAAATAGTCCCAGGTAGTCAGGAATGAGGAATTGTCTTTATGAGAAAAGTATTTGGAACATGGGAGATAATTCAGCTCATTTTTGCCAAATGAACTAAAGACAGATGTTTTACTGACAGTCATGTATTTAAGATTAGGCCTACTCTTCCCCTTACCTTATACTTTATTATCTTATTTTTTAAAACTCTATTTCCAATTATAAGTGTATTTTATTTATAATTTCACTTTTGGTTACAGTTACTCTTCTTTATAACAAGCCCTATATAGAGCACTCTCATTTCTATAACTTCCCCCAAATATATTATCAACATTGGAATAAATATTGGCAATTTTTAAATAATTTTCACTGACTAACATGCAGTATTATAATGAACAAGTTTTGATTCTTGTATATCACTTTGTATTTGAGCACCATTCTTGATCTAGGTCCAGGTAAGTAAATATAACTATAAAATTATCAAAACCAATTTCATCACGAAATATTGATATTTTCACAAGAAATGTTCTTTTTACCTTGTGAAACTCTAATTGTGGCATCTCTGTCATAAATCAGTCTCTCTGATTATTTTAGATTTATTTGGTTAGTTACTTTTTCTTTTGTTATTAGAAAAAATTGGAAAATGCCATGTATTCACATACCCAATTATAGCATAAGTAATGGTATTAAATATTTTGGGAAAGTGTGCTACTATGATGTGATTAGTAGAATGAATCAAGAATTAATCAATAATTCTCAGGAATATACACTTGTTTTCTTGTCTAAATTATGCTCCTGTTCAGATAGCTTTTATTATTGAAAATAATATATGAAATGTAACATGAAAGCGACCTGAAATATCATTTAGCCCAGGGGTCAGTAACCATTCTGTAAAATGTCACATAGTTAACATTCCAGACATTGTGAACCATATCACCTCTGCCACAAATTCTCAACTTCACTGTTGTGATGTGCATTTTCATAAACAATATGTTAATGAATGTGTGCTTCAATTCCACTATTTTTCACAAAAACAGGAAGTAAGCTGGATTCTGTCCATGTGCTGTAGTTTGTTGAGCCGTGATCAGATAAAGTAACTGAGACTCAAAGGTATGAAAATATGATGCTATAATTATTCATGAAACTTCTATTATTTGTTGAAGATTATATATCCAAATTAAACCAAATATGAGTTTGAAATCCAGCATTCCACAGTCCTAATGGAAAATTCAATTATCTTTTACTAAACTACTCTATCACATGGGATGGAAATTCATAGCTTGATTAATTAAGCATAAATATGATTTGATATCCTGACACATGGCATTTGTGTTATTTCACTAGAGCAGGTGAGATATTGTTTAAAAATATATGCATACAGTGTGACTAAGTTTGCTATTCATTGCTTTAACTTGACTGATATGGTGAAGTTTTAAACCAGGTGTAGTGGAGCATGTCAGCATTCATGGCTCTTCTAGAGGCTCAGGATTAAGCCAGGAGTTGGAGGCAAGTCAAGCTAACATAGAGAGGGATATCTTTGGAAAAGAAAAATAAAAAGTGAAGTCCTAAAATTCAAGATAAATTACTTCTTATATATATTTTATTACTTAGATAAATACATAGTTTTCAAATGATTTCACAGAATTCAAAAGAGTTTTAAGGATGTGCCAGTGTTTCAAAATATTTGGTTATTTATTACATGAATAATTTATCAAAAGTGCATATTTTGACAACTAGTTATCTTTTGTATCCCATATAATTTATTAATTTGTGTATTTATAACTTAATTAAATCAAACAATATTTCCAAGTGATTTCACATATTCATACTTCTAAATCATATTGGTGTTGAGACTATACACAGTAAATTTTGCATTGCTAATAAAAATAGTAGAGAAAAAACTATTGTGGAATTTATAGCTTTTATATATTTTACCAACTATATTACCTATTCAAACATTAAAAATAATTAAATCTTAAAAATCAAATGATTACTAGACATGGCACACACCTGCAATTCCAGAATGCTAGAGGCTAAAATGGGGGCATTGAAAGTTCAAGGCCAGTCTGGGCAACACAGGGAAACTTTGTCTCAAAATAAAATACAGAAGCCTAGAGATACAGGTCAGTAGCAGAACACTTTTGTGTCTGTGTTAAGGACTGGGATCAGTCTGTAGTACTAAAAAAGAAAGGAAAACTATCAAAAACTAGAACAAGCCCACACAAATGGAAATGTATTTTATTTTTCTATTTGTTTTCTGGCAGTTTTTTTAAGTGGAATTTAGTTGGGAAGAGGTGTTTTCAAGTTTTCTAATGAGAGCTTTGTGGCCATCTGTATTTTAATTTTTCCTACTATGAGATGAAAACACATACAGAATCTGGATCTAGATTTCAAGATGATAAGATCAATTCTTGGCAGCAGTTTCTCCTCCAATGTACAGACACATTTTTCGAGAGTAGGAAAAGCCACAGTCATGGTGCATAAGATATAATTGGAATCCTGTGGATTGATTGTTTTTCCCCCTCTAGACAAAGGTCAGTTTAATTAGTTATCATTGCAAACAAAATAATTAATGCTTTATAACATTATTTAGCATCTTTAACTAGCAAAATATAAATATAAATAAAATAAAATCAGTGCAAGTATTTAAGGAAGTTTTCCTTATCAAATTTGCAAAAGTTTATAAGCTTTATTTTTTCTTATTTTATAGGAACAATGCATGAATACACTCAATATGTTAGATAATTTTAAAATTATATTTGTTTTGTAGACTATTATATTAGTATTTTGAACTTATCAGATAAAAGACTAAAATTTTATAATGGAAGAAGCTGAGGTAAACTTTTTTGTGTGAGATGATGCCATTGACTTAAAGTGAGTAAAACGTGACATATGAGTGACAAATGGAGTATATATCAGCCTACTGTGAAATTTAAATCATCATAATCCTTTGAAAAGTAGCACCAATAAATAGATAGTATTCTATCTATTTACTTGGTGCAGTATAGAACAAGTTTCATATGGCATTACTTTAATAAAAGGCTGATGCATATCAGTTAATGTCAAATAAATTAGAAAAGATCATTAATTATTACGTGCCATTGTTTTTGTAGTAGCTAAGATATCCAATGTAAGTAATAAGGATTTCCATGATGAAATAACCAAAAATTAGGATGATCAGATTTCTGCAAGGAAAAAATAGGATTAATTTCTCACACTAGGTATAGACAGTCATTTTAATCCTTAATGTAAAAAAAATAAAACAAGTAACATTTAGAAGTAGCATATTATGTCTTAATGACCTTGAGATAGGTAAAATCCCTTATACAAGACATAAAAGTAAAATCAATATGAGTACATTGAAATTAAGAATGTACATTCATTAAAAGGCAACTAGAGATGGTAAATAAACAACCCACATGGAAAAACTATTTGTAAAAATTTTTCAGATAAAGCAGTTGTAGCTTTAATAAAAAGTAATGCTTCTGGGCACAGTGGCATATGCCTCTAATTTCATTGGCTAGGGAGGCTGAAGCTGGAGGGTTACCAGTTAAAAGTCAGCCTCAGAAACTTAGAGAGACCCTATCTGAAAATAAAAAGTACGGAGGATGTGGCTAAGTGCTAGAGCATCATGAATGCTGGTAAGTAATGTTTTAAAAACTCACCCAAGACCAAAACAAAAGAAGAAAATGAGTAAAAATCATTGAATAACTTCCTCAAAATCTTTCTAGTATACACAAAAGAGAGACTCAAAATGGCAATATAAGGCAAGATGAGAACCCATTTTGTCAAAAATTAAATATCACAAAGATGTATGTTAGGAAATATTGGTAACTGTATTGCGCAAGACAAACACTCATAAATTACTTACATCAGTATACATTGGTCTGCAGTTTGGTGTTAGGTACTAAGACATGAAAGTTTCTAAGTAGCACTTCCCCTCTGGATATATGGAAATTCTTTCACAGGTAGATATGTAAACAAATTATCAAAAAAGCTTTTCTTTGTAGTAGCTGGAAATACAAATTATAGTAATTCAGATAATTACACTATACTCACATAAGCATACACTGTGTCAATTGTAAATTAATGATTTAAAACACAGAAAAATACAGGTAAAATTATAATAAAGATATCAAACAAAGGAGTCAGACAGAGAACATATTCAACCTTATTTTATATAAAATTTAAAAGCCTTCAGAAGTAAATTATAATTTTAGTTGCAATCATATGAATGGAAATACTATAACGAACAGCAAGGAGCTGATTAGTAGAAAAGATAGGATAGTTATATGTTTGTAGGGTATACATAGGAGTGGAACAGAGGAAAATCTCAGTAGCAAAACTATCCTATTTCTTGACTTATGTTATTTACATATTATTTATATTTGTTTTCCTTTACTTTCTGTTTTCAAAAATTTTCTCATTAAGATATTTGTTATACCCTATTTGAATCAAATGTATGATATGTCAAGATCATTGTATTGTAATGAGCAACTAATAAAAAAATAAAAAGATATTTGTTATAAAATAAAATAAATGGTCTACTGTTGATTAAATAGCAACCCCTTTTTAATTCTGAGAAAGCATCTTTAAAAAATATATGTTTTGGTGATAGAGTATAACAATACTCCCATTTATTATGTAACTTTTAGGTATTTCCTATGTACTGTAAATATAATTTGTGTATCTCACATATTTTAATAAATGAGATACATGTGTGGGCTTATTCTAGTTTTTGATATTAGATGTCCCCAAAAGCTCATGTATAAGACAATGTAAGAAAATTTAGAGGTGAAATGATTAGATAAGAGTTTTAACTAACCAGAGAATTAATCCTCTGATAGCTTTCATAGGGAATAACTGGGTGGTAACTATAGACAGGGTTTCACTGGAGTAGGTGGGATATTGGGGTACACATTTTGTCAGTGGTGAGAAGAGTCGTCTCTCTCTATTTTTCTTGGTGCCATGTCCTGAAATGTTTTCCTCTGCCACACTCTTCCACCATTATGTTCTGCCTCTTGTGCTGAGAGCAATGGAAGCAGCTGTCTATTGACTGAGACCTCTGAAATGAAGAGTGCCAAATAAACTTTCCTCCCCTTAAATTGTTCTTTTCATATCTTTTGACAAAGCAGTGAAACAGGTGACTGAAGCAATAAAACAAAATATTTTTAAAAGTGATCATATCTGTTGAAGTTATAATCAAAAATTTTATTGAATGCCTTTCTTAGGCTAAACACAATTTCAACTGTTAAGGAAATTCCTACACACATGGAGACATCATTTGGATGATGGGAACAAAAGATAAAATATGAATAACTAAAAAGTTTTAGAGAATAATAAAATGTGGGGGAAAATATGATAGGAAATGGAGTAGGCATTCTGGGCTTGTTTTATGCAACATTACAGTATCTAGGGAAACCTAACTGAGCAGGTAAAATCTGGATCAAGAAGAAGAAAATTTTGATCAAGCTTAAGAAGAAAAAAATAGAAATACTTTTATCTGGAGGAAGAGAAATCTGAGGCTACAGTTTTGCTTTACAAGTTTGAGAAAAAATATTGAGGGCAGTAAACTAGACTGTGGCTAGAGGGAGAAAATAGATGTGGTTGGAGAGATCAAAAGGAGTGGGAAATACCACAGAGACTGTTACCAGACTTTGGCTTTTACTTCCAGGGATTTGGGAAGTCTTTCACAATACTTAGATAGACATGTGGTGTAATATTTTAACAAGACAATTTTGTCAATTTTGAAGAGAATAGATTTTACAAACACAGAATGGAATTAAAAAGAACAGTTAAATGCCACTGAAATAACTCATGCAGGAAATACCACTACCTTGCAGCAGAGCAGGTAGGTGGTCAGGAGGGAAGCAATGAAAGTATTTGGAGGTGAATCTGGAGCTTGGTTAAAATGTTTTGTAATGTCCAGCACAGCAGAACAAACATATAATCCCAGCAACATAGGTGACCACGGCAGGGGGGTTTCAAATTCAATATCAGCTTGGGCTGATATTGAATCTGACCCTGATTCAAAAAATTAAAGAAAAAAAGAAGTGAAGTCTGAAGATTGTAGCTCAGTGGTAGAGCACCCCTGGGTTCAGTCTCAGTACCACCAGAAAACAATAACAAAAGCCTCTGGAGGTGAGAGCCTGAATTATTTATTTAGAATACTTAGCCAAGAAAGGGAAAGTGAGAATCAAATGAATGAATGTGGGAAAAAAAATCAGAAGTTTAAATATTACCATTGGTAATTAATAAATCATGGAGATTATCATGATTTATTAATTACCAATTATCATGAGTATCAAAAGAGTTGGAGTGTGGAGCATTATCCAAGGAAAACACTTAATTAAAGAAAAAGAAGTATTTAAAAGATCTGTTAGGTCAATTTGTTTATGTATTGCTGGTTGAATAAATAGGATAAAAAATAAGCATACCTTGAAGAGTGCGAATGTGTGAATTATAGGTGACCTAAATGGGGAAAGGATTCTTTGAGAAAAGGATGAAAATAAAATTAGTATAGGTTGAAGAGAAGGGTAAAAGACTAACTCGAGATAGTGGTACAGCTAGTCCTTTCATTATGCACAGCAGTAAAGAAGAGAGGCAAAAATGGAGCAAAAAGAGTGAAGAAGCATTGAGAAATTCATTTTCCTTTGCTTTCTTTCTTTCTTCCTTTCTTTATTTCTTTTTTGTTTGTTTGTTTGTTTTTGTTTAGATGGGAAACATATGCAGATGGAAAAGTTCAATCAGGGAGAGGATATCAATGAAGAAGTCCAACAACTATTTCTAAGTGGCAAGAGATTAGTTTAAGCACACACTTAGGTATGTATCTGCACTGTTATATTATTAAAACTTCTCAATAAACAGGTAATTTATTTGATGATCATATTAACTCAAATTTCAAGGGTCCATTTTTTCCTTATACAAGTACAACTGACTTTTTTTAAAAAAGTAAACAGACAAGAAGAACCTACAGACATAGATGCAGAAATTCTGGTTAATGAGATTAATACAGTGAAAAAAGTTTGTGAAGGATCTTATCTGTTTCTTTTTTGTTTTTGTTTTTGTTTCAATGAAAGAAGAAGCAAGATCAAAGTGAAAATAAGTAGAGTTGGGGTGGGATTTGAGAACAGAAAATAAAGTATGAAGTGTTGCTCTAGGAGAGTAGAAGGGTAAGTGGACTATGATAATGTAACCCCATTGTGGGCCATCATGAGGGGCTTACATGGAATTGAAGACTTGTCAGTATGACAGGAAGGTCAAGTGAGTCATGTTGTCTGTGTAGGGCAACCTGGAGCACTAGAATGTCTGATTTAGTGAGATCTGTGATTTCAACAACAAAACACAATGGAGTGAGATAAGAACACAACGTTGAGTAAAGGGTAGATTTTAATTATTGACCTAGAAGCTAACTTTCAGTTGCAGAGAAGTGAGGATAGTGTATTTGACCCAGCTATCCCTCTCTTCGGTCTATACCCAAAGATCTTTAAAAAAGCATACTACAGGGACACAGCCACATCAATGTTTATAGCAGCCCAATTCACAATAGCTAAATTGTAGAACCAACATAGATGCCTTTCAATAGATGAATGGATAAAAAATAATGTGGCTTATATACACAATGGAATATTACTCAGCAATAAAAGAGAATAAAATCATGGCATTTGCAGGTAAATGGATAGAGGTAGAGAAGATAATGCTAAGTGAAGTTAGCCAATCCCCAAAAAACAAATGCAGAATGTTTTCTTTGATATAAGGAGGCTGATTCATAGTGGGATAGGGAGAGGGAGCATAAGAGGAGTAGACAAACTCTTTTTAGTACAGATGGCTTGGAGGAGAAGGGAGGGGGGCATGGGATGGAATGTGATGGTGGATTGTGATGATCATAATTATCCAAAGTACAGGTATGAAGACATGAATTGGTGTGAATATACTGTGTATACAATAAGAGATATGAAAGATTGTGCTCTATATGTATAATAAGAATTGTAATGCATTCTGCTGTCATATATATATATATATATATATATATATATATATATATATATATATATATATTACAATTTTAAAAAAGAAGTGAGGATAGGAAGGAAGGATTTTAAACACATAAAGATGACCGTGGATCATGTAGTTTCCTCTGGTGTCAGAATTAAGACAAATAAGCACAATGGTGAGAATTTAGGTAGTCAGTCTTTGTCATACTTTGAATTTAATTTGGGCCTGCTGTGTTCAATTTAACCAAACCAAACCAAAAACAAAAACATAATTTTAAATTCAATAAAATAAATAAATACTTTCGAAGATTTATTAGACCAGGAAAAATGTTGGTAGTAAGTGATGGATCAGATAGAAAAGATAGATTGATAGATTTAACAACTGGAACTAAATAAAATAAATCTACAAATTCAAATATAAATTTATTAAAACTTCAATTCTTAAATTTAAATAATCAGTCCAGCCTGTTTAGGTCTGTGAAAATCTAGAATTCTGCCAAAGAAAAAGGCAGTGGTTGATTGGATTCTGAAGCTGTGGGAAAATAACCCAATTCTACAACAGAAATTATATTCTCATTTTCACTGAGCCCCTAAGATATACACTTGAATAAGTATTCCAACTGTGGTGTAATTGACACAGTAATCCATGAGGGAAAACACCTGGTAGTAGAGAGTGTCAGAATGCAGACAGTGAAAAATATTCAGAGAGAATGCATCTAAGTACCATGCTAACTGATAGCTTTCAGCAATGAAAGTTAAACTACAACATTGTGGTCATTGAAACTCAGTTTCATATGTAAGCAATAGTGAATAGTATTGGTTTACAAGAAAATCAAATATTTTATTATTCACTTGAAATATATAAAAATTTCATGCTAGATTTCCCCCAATATGAAAAAGAAAGAAATGTATTATTATTATTATTATTATTATTATTATTATTATTATTATTATTAAATAGAGTAGTTGACTCTAATACAATTCCTAATCATTATTTAAAATGTTCATTAAAAATGATTTGACATGTCTAGGAAAAATTATGCTACTAAATGTGTTAATACAGTATATTTAAATAAAATTAGTTCCAAGTTAATATTGGGGATTTCATTCATGAAGAAAAACAAAATCATAAAACATGGCATATTTTAGGTCCTCTCAATATCATTATGAATATAAGTTTGAAGTGCAACAGAACTGTTTATTTCCTAGATATGTAGGTTACTACAACTGGCATCATTATTCCTGTTCTCAGAACTACTGTAATATGGATTTGCATTATGATGATGAACAGTTCCCACTTGAAATAATATATCATGAGAAGATATTACTTCAATCTCCTATCCTCAACCTTAAATATCACATTATAATAAGAAAATGCCACTGATATTTTGTGGACTAAACCTAAGTTCTTTAAAGAAAACAAAATATTAGGCATCCTTTCACAAGATTCTTCTTCCTAAATAACTCAAAAAACTTAACAACAAAAAAAAATGAATAACCTAGTCAATAAATGGGTAATTGAACTGAACAGACACTTCACAGAAAAAGAAATACAATTGACCAACAAATATATGAATAATGTTCAACATCTTAAGCAATTAGAGAAACGCAAATTAAAACTACTCTAAAATTTTATCTCATTCAGAATGGCAATCATCAAGAACATAGGCAGAAATAAATGTTGGTGGGGACGTGGGGTAAAAGGCACACTCATACATTGCTGGTGGCATTGCAAATTGGTGCAACCACTCTGGAAAGCAGTACGGAGATTCCTCAGAAAACTCTGAATGGAACCTCCATTTGACTCCACTATCCCACTCCTTGATTTATACCCAAAGGACTTAAAATCATCATACTGCAGTGATGGTGCCACAAGAATGTTTATAGCAACTCAGTTCACAATAGTAAATTATGGAACCAACCTAGGTGTCCTTCAATAGATGAATGAATAAAGAAAATTACATATATTTTCATTCAATGGAGTATTACTCAGCTTTAAAAAAATAATAAAATTATGGCATTTGCCACTAAGTGGATGGAGTAGGAGAATATCATGTTAAGCAAAATAAGCCAGTCAAAAGAAACCAAAGGCAGAATGTTTTCTCTGATATGCTGATGCTAATTTACAATAGGGGGCAGGGCACACTAGGGAAGAATACAGTTACCTTAGATTATGTAGAGGGGAATGAGGGGAAAGAAGGGGAGGAGGTATGGTGGCAGGAAGCATAGTAGAATGAAACAGACATTATTACTTTATGTATATATATGAATGCATGACTGATGTGAATCTACAACATGTACAATCAGAAAAATGAGAAATTACACTTCATCTATGTATAATATAGCAAACTGCATAAATCTATTCTATTGTCATCATGTATAACTAATTAAAACAAATTTAAAAATTAAAAAAAGAAAATTCTTTTTATATAACAAGTATACAACAAGGAAAAAAGCCTATGCAGGTAAGAAAGTCAAAGCAGATGTGGTTGCAAATAATTCTGTTCAACAGTTATCTGCTTGTTGATATAATTTACAAAAAAATAAATCAATTAATGTCCACTTAGTTTTAGGTTCTGAGAACAGTCCTTGATATAAACAACCTTGTATTTCATAGATGAGTCTGCATAAAATTGAATCAACTAAAGAATGTTGATATTATTTGTACACATAGAGGTAGCATTTTGACTGAGTAAGCTCTGAAACTAGCAAACTTGAGCTCTGTTGGATTTTACTTCATAGTACTCATACATGTAAAACCAATGCTTGCTCACACTCTCTGCAACTCTTTCTTTTTAAAATTACATGGGAGACTCAGTTTATCAAATCCCATGTTTTTGAATGGGGACTTATAGAATGAACTAGTAAGATGATGCATGTTACCTGCCAGATGAATCACTTCTTTGCTGATGGAGTCACTTCTCTCTTTCCTTCTCTGTTTCCAAGGTGGTGGGAGATGTCCAAAGTTAAGATGAAATAATGACAGGTAGGGAAGCGTTGCCAAAGTGTGCCAATTAGATTTATAGATTTTGCATATGTGAAATGTAAAGCTGCTCTTTTAATCTACAGAAAATTCAGGTTTATTTATTACCCAGATGAATCTATTACTAGTTATGTGACTGTAGGCAAAAGTATAAGCACACATAGTTTTAGATTTCCTCTCTATCAACATAACAATATGAAACACAAACATATGAAATATTACCAACTTTATGTTTATTTTTTATGCTTAAGAAAGGAATGTATGTTGAAAGAACTCATAAAGAGTGTATTTGACATTTTTATTCATAAGAATATCCCCATTTATTCTATCAACATTACATAAATGAAGTATATAATATTCATTGGGGATTTTAAATTATTTATTTTGCAAACAAATATTTGATTTTTAAAATTTTTATTTATGTTTTGTTTCAAGGGATAGAAATCAGCAGCACTTAACCATTGAGCCACATCCCTAGCCCTTTTTATTATTATTATTATTATTATTATTATTATTATTATTATTATTATTATTATTTTGGTTTGAGTCAGGTTGTTACTAAGTTACCTAGGGCCTCACTATGTTGCTGAAGCTTGTTTTGAACTTGTGATCCTCTTTCCTAAGCCTCCTGAGCTGCTGGGATTAGAGTCATGCACCACCACATCAACCTAAATACTTTACCTTTATAATTAGCTCCAATCACTTATACATTTATACTACGAATTACCAAAGGCAGTATCTCCTGCTGGGGGGAGGGGAAGAAGTCTTCTAAATTTCTAAGCAATGTATAAAGGAAAGACTACTGCCTAATGCAGGTGAGGTAAGGATTTCTAACTTAATATAATGTCCATACATTGAAGTGATGCTATTTTAAATTTTAGATGCACATGTCATTTCAAATAATAGGGCTTTGATAGAAATTATTTTTAAGAGCTAAGCCTAAAAGAGTCAACAGGGAAGAAAATGGTAAATGTTTTCAAAACCCAAATGCTATTATTCCACTAATGAAATTGTCTTTTAAGTTAATAATCATTTAAAATGTATAGCCTCACACAAGTAAAATTCTCCATTTTATGATTTCATTTTCTACAGTTTCAGTTGTGTTGTTGACTGATTCAAGAAGACAAAGAAAATACTTAGATTTAGATAAAAAGTAAATATATGTGGAGATCACAAGAATTTTTTACCTTTAAGTATAAAGAATTTAAATTATTGAGCAAAATTTTAAATTGTTATAATCACTCTTATCATTATTCTTTAAACTCATTTTCTTAAAAATCACATAACACAAAATGAAGTTTAGTTAGTAGGAGCCAGATTAATTTATTTAGATTTAACAAACAATGTGTACATGTTTTTACCTCTACATATCAAACAATAAATAGAAATAGAAATAATAACTTAGGTAGTGAAAATACAATTGGTATGCACATAGGTTATTTCTTAACATATATTGTTTTCTATTTTATAAACAGGATCCAAAGTTTCTCATACAGCTATTGTTGATGCACTGGATGGAGATATACATGAGTGCTTTAGAACTCCTTCTCTCTCTCTCTCTCTCTCTCTCTCTCTCTCTCTCTCTCTCTCTCTCTTTTGGCACAGAAGAGTTTTGCTCATTTAAACAAAATGTATCTTATTATGTAGAATTTTACATAATTTAATTTTTATTATATATTTACTTGGATTACAGACTCTGCTCTGTTTTTGGATATAATCTTATAACAACAATTACTTTTTGTAAAACTTTTCCCTAATAGCATAGGTTCACATACCCTAGTGAGCTTCACAGTGTACATCTGAGGAAAATATGCACTAATTGTGCATATAGTTATATGTTTCACAAGTGAAATATTACCCAGGGATTTCGGGGAGGACAAAGATTCATTGTTTTTACATGTCCTGGTGTGAGGTGCTTTGTTTTTCCAGTACTGGGTCTTACACATGCTACGGACATGCTCTTCTGCAGAACTATATCCCCAGTCCCAGGCCCTTTGAGTTTTATTTGAAGTCAGGATTTTTCTAAGTTGTCCAGACTGGTCTCACACCGGCCATCCCACTGCCTTTGCCACCTGGGTAGCTGGAAATTTCAAGCCTGCTGCCACAACTGGCTACAAAGAAAACAATTCTGATTTTAGTCTGTAAAAGATGGGAAAAACGTTATCAGACATTCTGGGGAAAAAATCAACAACAAAACAGAACTGAGATTTGGTTGATGCTTGGGTGGGGTTCTGTTCACTGGTTTCCATTAGTCCTAGCTGCTTCTCAGGATTCCCCTCTGAGGAATGAGCAGAGTTGTCTTCTGAATGACAACACACCACCACCAAGAATTGCACCTGGAGTTCAGGGCCCAGTGCTACAGAGTCACATATATTCTAGAGTAAGATAATTACAAAATATACAAGCACTGTAATATAGCTGTTTCTTTCCTTTTTCTCTCTTTCGTATTGACCTTTAAATGACAAATTCTTTTTTATTTTGTTCTGGTACATTTAAAAAGAGTTCTTTAAAAATGCAGAAATATTATACATTGGAGAACAAATACATGGAATCTGTAAAACCAACTAAACTTCTCCGCCTTTTCACAGAAACGTTTATGGATCCTAGTTGACATTACCTATCTCCTCTTCTTCTAGCTTTAACATTCTTTGATTTTGACAGATAAACATATATTTAAAGATGATAGTGATTACTCTTATCAAATTTAATTTACTTTACATAATGGGCAGAAATGGATGACTTACCTAACATATAAAGAAATATAATTTCATACAACCAATGCTCAAATACAGAATAATACAGAATAACAACATAGAGTGGGGGAAAATGATCCACAGAAAATTAAACTATCTTGTTGAGAAACACAATGCTATAAGCTTAAGCAAAATTCCCCATCATGCACAATTAATGTTTATGGATATTATTACTTAGTTGGGTCAGTAAATTTATTCAGAGCTTCAAATTGTGTTTAGGGTATATAATTAAAGAATATATATTCTAGTGGATAATTAAGGTATTGTCTTAGACAAATTAAGTTATCAAATCACTATGATTATTCATATAGTTATTTAGAAAATCTGAATTATCTTCTCTATTCAAAAAATTCAATAACATAAGCAATTACCACTAAACAAAATCAGGTGTCTTTGCATTTTATTTAAGTTTGATTTTCCTGCAACAATTCAACAAAATATGTAAAGAATTTTCCATTGTTCAGTGCAAACCTGGATAACTTTAGCTGCCTCTCCATGGGTATTCCTTCAAGAAGCCATAACATAAATCACATTTCTATAGGACACAACTTCACAACTGAAATGAGCAAAACCATATATGCATTTTATTAATGTTGATAGTTGCTCAAAAGTTATCAACCTTGCAATCAGCAAAAATGACCCACAATCCCAGTACTCAGAAACAAACCAAAATCCAAACATAATTTGTACTTTAATGGTAAATAATCATTTTAGTATTTGGATAAACTATAATCACAATTTTATCACTTGTTTCTATGTGTTAGTATCTGCCAGTTTATTGTAAAGTGGTTCAGCCTCCTTTGAACCAATATCCTCAAAATGTGAGGTTCAAGATATATATATACCCTTCCTCCTTTCTAATTTCCCCTGCTTATATATATTCCTCTCCTTTCTATATTCCTCTGCATTGCCAGCATGCTGCCTTGGGGTGTAGAAATATCATATATTCCAATCCGAGGGGAAAGTTGCCACAGGCAGCTTCTGCTCCACTCTTTGTCTTCTTTGCCTTTGTTTCTTTGTGCCAATGGCAATTTTTGCTCTGAAGTGGTTATCAATGGCTTTCCCCACAGAGGGTGTAAGGAAAAGTTGAATAACAGCTGAGGATTAAGAGTAAGGGAATGCTGCTTCAGGCTTCCTTACTCCATTCAAAAAGGACATATAATCATTCCTACTTTATGCAGCAACTCCAGTTTGCATAGAAATTTTATAATTTCCATACATCTGCATTCTCAAATGTAAATATGAACACCATTACAATTATGCAAGTATCCCTAAGAACTTCTGTATGAAAAATACCTGAATTGCTTTCTGATTTGAACCTCTCTGCTTAAATTGGGAGAGCCAATCAACTTGGGGTAACATCTGTGACTCTGAAAGTAACGGTAGGTAGAACTAGTTAACCATTCTGTGTACAAGGAAAAAAAAATCCAAAAATGCTACTTTTGAGATCCTGATGCCACACTTCTTGGAAGAACTGATCCTCTGCTTGGCAAGTAGGCCTAATTACATTACTTGGACCCTGACAGTTATGGTAATGATTTTTTTCAGGTTACAGGGCCCGTTTGGAAGAATCTGACCCAAAGAAGAACCTCTCTACACATGGTGACAGGGGTACCAACAGCTTGAAATATCTGAGGAGGCTACAAAGTGGAGTTCCTCTGGTTTCACATAGCTGAGATTCAGCCAAGTCTCATTTCTCTTTGGAGGCTGAAACTAAAGGTCAGATACTAGAAAATAACTGAACTCGAAAATGATCTTGTTATGTTTAATATTAGGCATCAGCTTGGCTACACTATGGTGTCCAGATGTTCTGACAAATGCCAATCTAAATGTTGTATAAAGATATATTTTTACACATAATTAACATTTAAATTAATATGCTCTGAATAAAGAAAATTTCCTTGCATAATGTGAATGAGGCCTCCTAGAGGAAGAATTTTTTCTGCCTCCTATGCCCATTTCCTGAGTTTCTAGCCTACTTGTCCACCCTGTGCATTTAAGACTTCCCAGTCCCTAAAACTTCATGAACCTATGTTTTAAATAAATTGCTGTCTTTCATATGTATTTATGTGTGAAAATACATATAAATAGATAGATACAAATGTAGACAGACATATAGATACAAAAAAAATATAGACATATGTATACGCATGTACCATTTTGGTCTTATATCTCCAAAGAACCCTAGATTAATATAGGTCTGCAAAGATTATAATGATAGTACTAGTTTTTATTTCCTGCTTTATTTATAGGAAAAGATGACACTCCAGCACTTTCCCTACCTGAAGTTTTCACCAGATGTTGGCAAGAGGGATGCCTTGCATACCCATATGCAATCATAGATTGCCTGTGCTGACAGCTGAATACCTTTAGGTGGTGAGGGTAATAATTTGAAAATAAATGTAGATTCTTAAAGAAAGAAGAAAAAATGGTTATTGTAGTAAATTCAGACTCACTCCTTTTATCCAGGATGAGGAGGCCAAATTTTTAACTCATCTAGTTGGCTCATCAGGGTTTAAGTATACATAAGCCATACTGACTCTACCTCACTGGGCATTGACTGCCATTGTTTTTACTAGTTGTAAATTTTTTTTTAATATCAGTTCCTGGCAAAGACAATGTACTATGCATCTTCTTTGATTGGTTACACCTGTTCTTAATACTCTGGACTTCATGGGCAATGGAGGCATTTGAAAGATTCATGGTCTTCTCTATACCAGGAGAAGATAAAAGGAAATGGAGCTAAAAATAATTACAACCTGAAAACTACTGCATCATGGTCCAGATTACCCTGGATGGTGGGAACTACATGATAAAGGAACTGGATTCCCATTTTACATTTAGAATTCCCTTTGACAAAATGGTAATACCTTTTAGTATACAATAAGTCATTATGCAGTAGATCTGTAATTCCCTCTTTAGTGGGTGGGCACCCCAAGAGAATAAAGATGATCCAGGTAAGATATAGACTTGTATAACATTTGAAGTAATGTATTTACCCAGTTTTGAGCCTCTGGCTAGAGATGGGTGAGTCCTCCCTCTTAACCAACTGACAAAATACATACCCGAACCATTAAAGTATTGTTCATACTCTAGCAACCCTGAGGCCAAGT